>NC_064762.1:28971116-29103616 GCF_011397635.1 Epinephelus fuscoguttatus | reverse complement strand
TGGAAAGTAACTAAGAACGTATCAGTACGAACTGAGGTACTTGAACTTTACTTTTCCATTTTATATAACTTTGTATCCTTTTGGTAGGAAATACAGTGTTTTTTACTTAACTACCTTTATTTAACAGCTTGTTCTTTTCAGATTAAGATCATG
Organism: Epinephelus fuscoguttatus; assembly: GCF_011397635.1. Classification (NCBI taxonomy): domain Eukaryota; kingdom Metazoa; phylum Chordata; class Actinopteri; order Perciformes; family Serranidae; genus Epinephelus; species Epinephelus fuscoguttatus. Next base: position 29,103,463 of record NC_064762.1, on the reverse strand, counting down.
ATGATTATAAAGTTACGATTATCTCTAAGTTCTACTGGTATAGATTAAAATTTAGTATTGCCTGTTATTGTGAAGCTTGCTCATATTTTTCTTGCATGTTCATCTTCGGAAAAGTGATTAATTGCTTCATTCTTGTAGCACCAAAACTACATAGCTGTTTTAAAGTCTTTGACAAAATGTAGATTCTTCACTGCATTTTGTGCTTAAAGTTTGTAGGATTTCTTTCTCCTTTAATATTCTAAAACTAATAAATACAATATAAGCTGTAATTAATTAAATCAGAAAGCAGTTAAAGCCCAAAGTGACATCTTCAGATGTCTGGTTTTGTCCAACCTGCAGTCCAGAACAGACAAAAAAACAGATATACATCTAAGAAATCAAAGCCAGACAACATCAAGTATCTATCCTTAATAAATGACTTGAAAATAATCAGACTGATTCAATCAGATTTGAAATACTGATATGTTATATACTGTGGGTAAACGTGTTGGAGAGGCTGAGCAGGTGTGTGTGGTTGTTAGAGGCCATCCTGTTCAAGCTCATTCATCCAACACCTCTCTCTTTTCCTCCATGGTGGAGGAGTATGCAGGTTTTGTTCGGCCGCATGATGAGGATGACCCGAACATGACCCTCCATTTCTCACTAGTCTACCAATGTCCCACCAAGGACGTGTGTGTGTGTGTGTGTGTGTGTGTGTGTGTGTGTGTGTGTGAACTCAGATGTCCTTAACTGTGTAGGTTAAGATGTTTGTGCTTATATGTATGGGTATTAACTTGTGTGTAGATTTTCCAGTGAAAATTACTGTATTATATAGACCCACACACACTTAAATTGGTCCAACTAAAATGCTATGTGACATGACATTTTGTTGATATTTAGGTGGCATGTGCTGGTATCTGGAAAGAGTACAAGTCAAAGAGAAAACACAAATATAATAACACTAAAAAGATTAATTTAAAATAGTCATTTTTTACAACAAACGATAACATTTCCCACCATACTACATTAAATACAGACACACAAAGCATAAAAAAACTGAGAAAACATAAGGTCTTATTTTTAAACATTGCTGTAGCAAGTTTAATCAATTTATAATTCAGCTCTTCATCCGTAAAGCTACCCCAAAGGGTTAGACTAAATATTAGAAAAACCTTTCAATATAATGCAGTCCAGTACAACAGCACCACTCACTTTGACCTCAATAATAAACATAAGTGTACATAATATGTGTATATGATGAAGTGTGCAGTGAGTATATGTCATTATATTTTGAAGTATCAGAAAACTTTAGGACAACAGGATTCTCCATTGAATTAATGCACCCATCCTGTAAATGCATTATTGCATTATTGATTATACTACTTAAATGGACAGTCACATGTAAACTGTAAAACAACATCTGCTGTGGCATTATCTCAACAAATGTCTGAACTGTACTGTACTATACTGAAACACCCCAACAGCTCTGTAAAGCAGCAACTGTGGCACAGCGGTGAGACAAACACACACACACACACACACACACACACACACACACTCACCTGTCACTTACATCAAGACACAATGACGTAGTGTGTTGGTGTGCATGTATGTGTGGGTGAGCACACTCTCTCTTCTTCCTTACACTACCCCATTCATCCAACTGGTCAGCTCTTTGGACACGCCTGACATCCAACTCACAGGATTTATTGAAAAATAACCAACATGAGTATATTACATTACAGTATGTGCTGAATGTGTTGTTTTTCTGTGTGCCTGTGTGCTCCTCTATTTCATAAATTTCAAACACAGAGGTCCTCTAATACTATATTATAATATTTTTGTCATAATGTGGCATTTCTAAAATGCTTAAACATTAGTTTGAATAATCTAAAACTGTGTTTATCACATTCCCTGCTCTCTGAATCTGAACAGGATCATTAGGAATCAGATTTATTTCAGCAGGCTATTAAAAAGAACAATGCAATAGTTGACCTTATCTTAAAAGAAGGTGTTGCTTTGATGACAAATGGAAGCACATACTTAAGAAGTATTTCACAGTTAGAAAGATGGTCTTTTCATAAAATTATTTGTCTGTGCAGTAGAAAGACTCAAGTATATTTGAAATTGTTGCTGCATGACAAGAGAAAACAGAGGAAAAAAGTCTGTGGCATTTACTTTTGCTCAAGAGGGAGAAAACTTACAAGTATCAGAATGCACTGCGCCGCACTAGACCAGTGAACACTCCCGCTTGTGGGTGACATAGTGCACCTTGGCCATTTTGACATAGGACGCAATACGGCAGCTGGCTGGTAACAAACAATCTTGAATTATAGCTAAATGGTAAGCTCAAATTTGTTTCTGAAAACATTTTAGGTGAAAAACAGGAAGCACAGAAACAGAATGTTGGGCTTGTATTTAATCAGCACTGCTGAGTTTTACAGTTTGATCAGAGTTTGGTTTCAGAGTTTGAGAGAAAGAAAAAGATAAACCCCTTTGACACTGCATCTTCAAGGCGGGAATTTCAAGCCATTATGCCACCTCGCCATTTTGAAAGGTCCAATTGTGAATGGGGGGGGGGGGCACTTTTAAGGCAACATCAGAGGTACAGCTCCGAAACGATGGCTGTATAAATGTGACAGTCGGCAGGTTGGGATCACGGGCACCATTGTTGGGACGTTTTATGTGTGCGACCCACTGTGTGAGATTTAAAAAGTAAATGGTAGCAGTTAGCAGCTGAAAATGTCCATAAATTGAGAAAACAAGGAGCTCCAGCAGCTCATTCTGCTTCAGAGCAGAGGTCGGGACCAGCCGCCCTACAACAGGGTCAGTAGATGATTGTTACTTCCATGTTATACCATTGTTATTGTTTATAAAGTGCTGCCATTGCACGTGTTATATGTCACACTAGAGGCCATTGCTGTTGGGTTACATATCACACCTGTCACACATCTTTTAATTCTGCAATGCTGGAGCGGAATAATGCCGCTGTTGTTTGGTTCTGTCTAAAATTGCAAAGGCCGCATCGAGAAGTTACTTCGTAGCAGTCCTATAGTAAGATCTCTGGGTTAAAAGGGCTATAGAGACAGAGAGGGGCAGGTCTCCCTCTCAGTCCGCCTCTGTACTCTTTGTGTCAGTGGTGGTGGGCATACAAAAACGCGGTGCACAGTCTGTAGTTTGGCCATCAGTCCGAGAGCCAGGGAAAATCTGCATTTGAGCTGAGAGATAAGCAGGGAGATCTTGGTGCCGGCAACATAGAGGGAAGTTTATTGTAGTTCATTTACACATACTACCCACATGGTTATGATGAAAGCATTAAAGTGTCCCTTTAAAATCATACTGATATTGTTCTTTTCTAGTCTGACTCACTGGATGTAAACAGTGGGTATAAGCCTGCCACCGGGCAGCTATTTTAGCTGCATTCTCCTCTCCTTCCAAAATCTGCATGCTAATTTTTTGCAAGGCCACTGTCACTGTATCCTGGGCTTAGCACTACCCAAGACTATTATTGTTATTGTAGAGAAATACAAACAACCCAGAGCGTTCCCCTTCATACCAGAATGATAATGGGTGCTTCTAGACCTTTCTCTAGCGCTGCCACAGTGCTGTGAAGTTCTGGCTACACAATACTAGTCCATCACTACCTGGCAAAAGTGTAAATAGACAACAACATTCTTTCCAGTCTTGGTTTTAAACTTTCTTGTGGGAAGGCACATTTTGTTAAAAGATGGGAAGATGGGAAGAATGTGTAAATGAAAATGTGGATTTATGGATGGATAAATAAATAAATAAATAAATACAAAACAGTAGGAGGGAACAGGAGAAAGAACATAAACAAGAAAAAAGAACATGAGCAATAATGAGACTGTCCTCCCAAGAAAAATAACATCAGTCATTCCAATAAATACTCAATCATGATATTTATTTGGGTTCAAGTGAGAGGAGGCAGTGCAGAGTGACAAAGTGGTTGTACTGAACAACAGGCCTTGACACAGTTCAGTGTTTGTTTCACATTTTCTACAGTCAGTTTTGGTTTCTTGCATAACCATGATAGTTGCCTAACAGTAACGGAATGATTATTATTTTAACAAAGACAGTTAAGTTCCTCTCATCTTAACAAAGCAGTTATTTTAACCCAAACCGAGCCAACTTTCCCTAAACCCAACACAACTTAAACCCAATCAAGAAAGAAGAAAATGAGCAAGAAAATAGAAGAAAATGAGAAAGAACAAGAGCATAGATGGACATGAACTCAAAGCAAATGAGCAAAAACAAGGAAAAGGAAGTTCCATAACAACAGCACAAACAAGAGCAACATAGCAGAACATGTCTTAGAAGAACAACATGAGCAAAAAAGTACAAGAACATAGGCAACATCACGGACAAAGAACATTAAAGAAAACAAAACCAAAGAGCACAAACAAGAACATGAGCAAGTGAGAAGAAGAACACAACTTAGAGTAGGAACATCAGCAAGGAAGAGCATGAATAAGAGCATAAGCAAGACCAAGAAAAGCGAAAGATAAGCAAGCACATAAGCAAGACAAGGAGCAAAGAAGAATATTAGCAACACCCGAACCACAGAAGAACAAGAACATGCGTAAGAACCAGAACAGGAAAGAAAGAAGATGAACAAGAAGACAAACATGGGCAGGACAAACAAGAAGATGAAGAACATGAACAAGAAAAGGAAGACCAAGAACAACATAATGAAGACCAAGAACAGAGCAGCCTTCCTCCTCTTTTTTTTTTTTTTTTTTTTTTTTTAAACTTTTGGTAGTTCATTTCTGAAAATGTAATTTCTTTCTAATTCAAAGTCAGGACACGCAGATCCCAAAACACAAAAAAACATTTTAATCAACTCCCCAGATATCTGTATTTTATTGATTAAAATACACATTTACAGCACCTTACAAACAGTCTATTTTTCATTTTAGGACTACAGAAAAGACCGGCCAAAACCAATGGTTAACTTTTTATTTTTTTTATTTTTACCTTTTCACAATTTATAAGCATTTAATTTTGAATTAATTTAAATTTATTATCACACTGGGTATAGCAAGGGCAGTGTTTTGAAAGTGTGTCTGAATATCCATTTATTTTATTTTTGTATTCATTATTTGGTGGTTTTGAAAGAATAACTACTGCGATGGCCTTCCAACAGAAAACCTTGAAGGTTCAGGGACTGCTTGTTGGCAGGATCGGACTTTTGTGCGAGTTCGTCATGGTGATTAAAATCCACTGGCTGAAAATTTAAGGCAAGTGCAGGCAATGCTGTTTTAACATCCCAGTGAACACATATTTAAATATTTTCTTCTGCTAACACATCAGACTTTTGTTTTTGCAAAGAAAGTTAATTAAAATGTAATTACTGAATCAAAGAAATCAAAATATCAGATGATGAATCCAAAGTTCTTGAAAAGATTCAGCATGTCAGTTTTTAGTTCCAGTTTACACAATATCACATGACTTCAACTATTGTGTTTTTACATTTTCTTTGTCCATTTACTACAAATCCTTCCCTACATTTACTAAAAAATATACTTTTCATCGTATTCCAGTCAAACTTTTTCCAGGATCGATCATGGTATTGTTGATTTTCCAGTGTTTTCTATTTACCAGGTAGTATTGGCTGTCTGTAAAGGATAAAAACAAAGTTGTAGAAACCTAAAACTTGCTTATAATACCACAAATCAAAAGAACATCCACATTAACCCCTATTATGTAACTAAGGTCTAAGGAACTGAGAAAATCACAGCCCTGTTCACTGAGCATTGAATATCCAAGCATATGATCCAAAATTTGGAAAGAGCTTTTTCTGCCTTTTGCCAAATATTTTTATACTGCATTTGTTGCTTATAATGAAACACACACTATTCAGTCAGACAACTCACATTTTAGATGTTTATTTCAACAACAGAACATAGTCAGGGTTTGGCCTGCAGACATGTTTACATGGGATACTGGTGAGTTGTGAATAATTATTTCCCCCCTTTAGCCAGATCCTGCAGGTGGATGCTGGGGTAGAGCTGGGGCTGAAGGAGCGAGCAGCAGTACTGATGCAGGGCATCAGCACTGTATGCAGTATGATGTGTGCGTATGTATTAGTGCAGCTCGAGTTGACTGCCTGAACTAGCTAACTATTTATATTCTGATTTACGTCTGGATATAAATAAGACAAAATTATCTTTTGTGAGATAACAGTGCTTGTTTTCTCAAAATAGATGATAATAATAGCAATAAAATAATAATGCATACTTTGACCTGTGCTATTGAAGTCTGGTCTACAAGAGGTTACATTATCCACAAAATTCACCTAAACTGCATCAGTCTATTTTTGTATACCGACACCATTTCCCTCAGCTGAAACAAAGCTTTTATTTACTTTTATTTCACAGATATAGAACAATAAATTGTGAAGACAATAAAGCCTCCAGAAAATAGCATTGTAAGTCTTGTATGTGTGATTTATCCTGGCTTCATATGAGCAGAGGAAATCTCCACTAGTTGCTAGGCTAATGTATACATTGTAAAATGTCAAAAGCTGGCACTAATAACATTAGCATGTTGTATTTGTTTGGAAAATGTGTTCAGTATAAGACAGTTGTTTTGTCAGTGAACTTTGTGAGTTGTAATGGAGCCAAATTTTGTAACTTTACCTTTTTGAAATGTTGCTGTTGTCCCTGGCTTCATATGAGTAAAGGAAAAGTCTGCCAGCCTCTAGGCTAATTTATACAATGTAAAATGCCATAGGCTTGTGCTAGAAACATTAGCATGTTGTATTTGTGGAGAAAATGTGTCCAGCTAAAGACAAATGCTTTGTCTGTGAATGCTGTGAGTTATAGTGAAGCTGATTAGTGTACTTGTGTTTAAAGCGTGTTTTAGGTGTGTTTCGAATCAACTAAACTTTACAGCACTTCACAGAAACCCCATTGCCGATTAGTGTTTTGGAAGTGTAACTGCACAGTGACACAGACACACCACCGCACAAGAATAAATGTTCACAACGACGTAGGTCACGTGTGTAGGCTATGGTGAAGGCTCTGCATAGAGCTGACGCACACGTATAAATCCAGTTTTAGTCTGTCCGTGGTGTGGAGGATCCTCCCCCTGCACTTATTTTAAACAAGCTCTATTTTGATTCTTTTTAAAAATGCTCTCTGGCAACTTATTTAAACTGAAAGTACAAAAAGAAATCTCAGTGTGACTCAGTTTATTGACATTGTGAATTAAAAAATGGTTTGGGGGCACTTGACGGCCTATCAAAGGTCAATGTAAGTTGAGCATTACTGTCCTACAGTCAGTACCAGAGCACTTTGGCGGACCAGAAAACTGTTATTTCATTTGCACATGGCTTAGAACAGCAATGACATGCACTTTTTTCTCCTGTCTGCACCTTACATCACATGTTCCACTGGATGCTCATTCAACTGCATCTAAATCTCAACAACTGAAAATCCACTGAACTTGCTGAAGGACTAAAGCAAGGTTCAGCTCGCTTAAATAAGATGCGTTCTTACTGATGTGATCACAATGCAGTGTACCTCCATCCATCTAATATTATAACAGAAAACATTTGGGTCCACATACTGCAATGTATAAAGAATTAATAAAGTACAGCAAAAATAAATAATCGAAATTATCAGTTGACAAACCAAAAAGAACTCAAAGTTTTAAAGGGAAAATAAAACATATAAAAAAATTAATTTAACTCAGCATTGCATGGGTTATATGGGGGTCCACATCAGGAGCACCAGAGCCTGCTGCTACCACAGAGAAAAAATAAATAAAAAATAGGAAAATATTAGTAAAAATATGATAAGTGAAAAACATACCACCAATCTTAAGGCTAAATTCTTCAAAATTCTTTGTAGGTGTGTGACCCATGTAGACTGTGGACTATCCTTGCTCTTGTACCCACTCTAAACTGTCCAGTGTGTTGCTTATTTCAACACCTCCTCTATGCAAAGCCATTAGCAGCAACACAGAAACACACAGACATACCTGAGCAGATCACGGCTGAAATTTGTCTCTTTCTCTCCCTAATTCTTGCCTTCCTTTTTTTGCCTTTGTTCCTACTTTTTTTTTTCTTTTAAGCATTCACATTCGCTCCTCACTCTCCTCTTTATATCTTTACAACTCAGTGCAGTTAACATTCAACAAAACTTTAAAAACACTTACTGTGTCATAAGGAGGAAAACAGCTTTTCTGTGTGACTGCCTTCATAGAAACCATTACCAGTCCATGAAAAAGAGAGCTCCCTGACACAAGGCTACGAAGGCATTCACATGAAAAGACATGCGTTTTAGACGATAGCACACGACTGCAGTGCATAAAGGACCAATTCAGGTATAGGATGCAGCGTGGCTTCAACTACTGACAACTACTGGAGGAAATTGTTTACTTGAAATGCTAAGTCAATTTTTTTAAACTAATAAATCTCATGTAGCAGATTCAGCCCGGATCACAAACACTCTTAGAGGAGGATAAAAGGATAAAATAAAGCTATTTATTTACACAAAATGGCCAATGCCTAAAATATAATGAAGAATTAGATAAACATTAGGCAACATAATAACTACAGTTACCGCCTCACAGTTCTGTGCCTCCAATAACCAATCAAGTTCCTCTTACAGTTTACATCCATGTGTGTGAAAACATGGATGCCTCACACACATCTTTCCCACGGCAGCACAGAAGATCTACACAATCAGCACAGTTTAAAGGTGGACACCTAAGACTGGCATCAAATAATGGCCAGAAAATTGTTTTTGAAGGACATTATGATGACACAATGAGGTTGACCTTTGTCCTTTTAGATATAAAATGTCACCACTTTATCCTGTCAGACATTTGTGTGAAATTTTGTCATAATTAGTGAATGAATTCTTGAGTTGTGGCCAAAAACATGTTTTGTAGGGTCACAGTGACCTTGACCTTTGACCACCAAAGTCTAATCAGTGGACGTTTGTGCCAAATTTGAAAAAATTTCCTCAAGGCTTTAAAATACTGCGTTTACAAGAATGGGACAAATGTACAGAAAACATAATGCCTCAGGCTGCGGCTATCACTGTTACTAAGGCATAAAAATACTCTGCCCCAGTGCAATAAAATGGAGGTGGATGTCTTTTTTTTTTGTGGTGCTTACAAAACTGAATAGTGACTTTAAGAATATTGCAGAAATGGTGTCCGTGCTACTCTGGATAATTCACAGAAAATTGTTTTTGGACCTTTTTTTTTTTGGCAAAATCAAGAATGTTTTATAATTTATCTCCATTTTAGTAGTGTGGCTAATATGATTTCTTTTGGGTGAACTGACCCTTTGATTCTTTTCCTGTTATGTTTAATTGAAGGTTAGATAATATTAGTATTAATATCACTCCCATAAACATGCATCAGTCTCCATTTATATTGTATTTTCTGATGTACTTTTTTTCAAGATTTAGTACATTTTATTGATTCCCAACCGAGATAAAGCTCATCTTACGTAGCCACCTCGGTACATGACTCTTCATGTTGAGGGTCCTCTCCTCTCACTCTGCTCCCTCGCCTCCTCCTTGTCGGGCCCCTGGGTGCTTGCTGCTCCCGTTCTGGGTGCTGACAGGCCCAGCTGTCTCCTCTTTTTTGCCCTTGGCTGTCGCTCATTAATTTCCACCAAAGGCCCCTAAGCGACAGCTCTGCTTCATAGTGACCATACTTGGAGAAGAGGTCCTCAGCGGACAAACAGACATGCACACACACACACACACACACACACACGCCAAAACGCAAGTGTACAAACACACAAACACACATGGAAAATAAGGGGTCGTGTAAATCACAAGAATGGATTTGTAACATGTGCATGAAGGGGCTGCTCTTTAGTGCGCATGGATAAAATTAAAATAGAGAATACTGCAGTGTTCTCTTTTATTTATCTACAAACGAAAGTCATGTTCAGTGGCTGTAATAAACATCCGAGAATAAATATGATATTTAACATTTTCCTGGTTGTTATACAGACATGAATAATACCTGTATGTTGTTTTTACAGTAGCCTACTGTAATATCTTACAGTATAAGATAATGTACAAATCTGTGAGTCCAGGTCAAAGTGTTCTGCTGTAAATTATATAATGTTGTTAAGCTATCCGTGGTATTGTATGCTCGCAGTTACAACCTTCCACAAACTCTTGAGGTCAGTAACAGAAAGCGAGAGTATTGAATCTTAACAATTTATTGTTTCAAACTACTGTGTGTGTGTGTGTGTGTGTGTTGGTGTTAATCACAGACCCTCAGCAGAGCCACGCGCCCCCACGCTGCCTCTCCGAGCAATGTAAATTAGATCTGTTAATGAATGTTTTCTTTCATCACATACAAGTGCAAAGTAACTATGCCATCTATGCCCACCTTGCCTCTCCGTTTACCGCTCCAGTGTGCCAAGCATTCAGACTAAATGAAAATATACACAGGCACAACCATGCCTGGCATCTCCTCTTAACAAGCTGCAGAAACACTCCCAAGCACGGCTGCTATGCTGCAGGGAATCTTGAGAATCTTCATGGATAGACCGGCGAGCTCTTCTCCCGGCTTTCACTGTTATCACGCTGATCACCGGGTTAGAGAGCTGTGTTTATATCCAGCGGCAATTAAAGTAAAATGTCACAAAAATCAGGAAAAATATGAAGTAAATTTCTTTTTCTATCAATTTCATGAACACCAAAAGACACTTGTAAACCAGAAAAATTGAAAGAATATTCTGATAATCGAGTCGTATGAGGCAATTTGTCAGCTAATGTTTGCCTCATGTTATGATTTCTGAGAACAAGTAATGGTCCTACAAAGGCTACAGAAACATTTATAGTCTCGTCAGACAAATTGAGACAATATTTATTTGAAAAGGGTATGAATATTTGCTCAGTTACAGTCTTCACCATCATATCAGGCTTAATATTTATTCCAAAAATGTCCATTTCTTTGCTGTATGAATGCCACTTTCTTTACTGTTAACTCTTTGAAGCAGAGATGATTTAAATATAAACACTTAATCCTTTAAATCCCTGATACCCAGCTAGTAGGGACACAACATTATGAGAGAATGTTCAGTTTTAGTTCGGTAGGTAATTAAATAAAGAAAAAGACATAAACAAACTGTTCCTATGAGATATATGTGAATATGAGGCCATGTGAGACTTGTAAGATGTAGTCATCTTATCAAATGCTTTGCTAGAATGATATGCCCTATGATTAATTAATCTAAGTTAATGACATATATCAACTTTAGCTAATAAAGTATTTAAAAAATTCCAGTTCAAATGAATTTTGGCAGATGTGTCGTAATAAAGCTGCTGGATTTTGGACACAATCGTCCCCCTGTCCTCTCCCTCTGAAACTGGTCTGCAGTCTATATCAGTCCATTTTGTGAAGGAGTTAGTCGGTCGGTCATAGGCAGACTTATTCAGTTTGCGTCCGAACGCCTGGTCGTGTGTGGTTGACGCGTCTGACTGCTAGCGCTAGCATCAGAGACCGTGCTAGCTCGGACCTCCAGGTTCTCTGCTAAATGCTTTAGGTGATATTTCAGGCTTTAAGTACTCACATGATATGAACATTTTTTTAATGCAGAAATCGCTCCTATCAACAGTTCCATCTGGGCATTTTTTAAATGTAAACCTCCCATTCATGGGGTCAAGCGGCATCATCTCGTCTGCCTCATCATATAACAAAGCCACTGTGACGCAAAGGGTCAAAGGGCACCAGAGAATGCGATTAATCAGCGTTCATTTTTTTGAAGGCGTTATTTTTCCTGTGATTAATTCATCGAAATGAAAGCACTATTTTGACAGCTGTAGTTTACACATGGAAAACAGCAGGCAAATGTTTTATGTGAGTTCATAGACCTAAGGTGGATCTTACATTTTGTTAAAAAAAGAAAGAAAAAAAAGAAGCCAATACAGTTGTTATAAACTGTAAAAAAAATGTACTGTATGTTTCAATAAGTATGGACTTACAAATGTCACGTTTAAATAACATGCACTCAGGGACTGGGATTGATTCTTGGATGTAATAGGAAGGAATTTTTTAATCAAAAAACAGTAGCAACAATAATTTAACCAAAATGTTTCCTTTATAATGAAGATGAGGCATGGCATTTACATGAATCAATCAAATCTCAGCTATATTTTTAATTTTAATAAAAGATTAGGAAATGCACAACATTATACTCTCTTGCTGGTCATTAGTTGTAATTTTTAAGCCTGCTGCTGTGTGGCCTCTCTCCCTTGGTCTCTCACAGTTACACAGTCCATATAACTGACACGGTAACAGCTTAACATTGACTTAACAGCAGTTGGTGTAAACTGTATGTAACAGAACGCAGATGAGCATCAGGACAGGCTGACCGTTCAGCCCCAGAAACCTTAGCAGCAGTGTTAAAACTGTGCCACATTCGTCGGATTGTGCCCTGCGTGACACGGATTCCTGACACAAATCCTCCGTTGGTGTCTCCATAAAAAGTCAACAGTGCAGTCTGCAAACGAGGAATTCTGGAGCTGCAGCGAGGGGGGAGGAATTTACAGCTTGTCACAGTTAATTTCTGCATGAGAATCTGAGACACTGAATCCTCCACGCTTACTTGTTCCACATCAGTTTGATTGTGTGGAGAGATGCAGAAATTCTGTGGAAATATATTTCCTCTCGTGCATGTATTCATGCCCAAAAGTTGCCACACATACCGATGCTTAACATGCATGAAATCTGACAGCCGAGAATATTTCTATAACCTCACATGTTGTCAAGGATACCTCTTATTTTATTATTTGACTGCTTATTTATTACTGTAATTTATGCTTATTTTTGTCATTACAAAATTAAGGTCAAATCATTTCCATGTGAATGAGATAAGTAAGAATGAAGATGAACTTGTGAAGTCATTTGGGGAAATTTAAGTGTCACAGCTATAGAGCAGTACGAAAATAGTTGAATAATTTAAAGAATGTTATAATACTCAATATGTAAGTGGTGGACTACTATATACAATACTACTGTATTTTATACGTATTATAGGTACTGTATAAACTAAATATTACATATGCATAGTAAATACAAAATGTGTGCAGTCATGTATAAAACATAGTTAACTAGAATTGAGATCACTGAAAGCTGAAAGTCTTGATGTATTTAGCTAAATTAGAAAATATCCTGGGCTACTTCCTGCATTTAAGTTAACATGAAATAAGGTTAACTAAATTGTTTTAAAGTGGGCTGAGCCACGTGAGGTTGATTTTAAGTTAACTTGAGTTAGGTTTATTTAACCCGTTCAAATCCCGCGGCCATTCCTACACACATAACTTTTCTAGAATGCCTAGATCTATAAATATTGTTGTCCAACTCCACCCAAATGCACAAACTTATTTGATTGGGTCATGTTGCTCCACATCAGCTAAAGTGGACTGCAGTAGAGCCACACCCCGTTTTTCAGCAAGCATTGTTGAACCATGAGGTAAGAAGGAAGCGTAAGGCACATTTTAATCACTTTATCATATTGTTGAAGTACATAATTTGTGTAGGTTTATGTAAGTCAGTTGTGTTAGGTTTATTTAAGTTACATTAGGTTAGGTTTATATAAATTCAGCTGAGTTAGGTTTATTTAATTTTAGTTAGGGTTTTGTAAGCTAAGTTAAGTAAGGTTTATTTAAGATAATTTGAGTTAGATTTATCTAAGTTTAGTTGAGTTGGATTTATTAATGTTCAGTAGAGTTAGGTGTAATTAAGTTTGGTTAAGTTAGGTTTATTTGAGTGAAGTTGATTTAGGTATACTTAAGTTGAGCTCAGTTAATTTTATTTAAGTTCCATTGAGTTAGGTTTTATTTTAAGCTAAGTAAAGTTAGATTTATTTAAGCTAAGATGAGTTAGGCTTACTGATGTTTAATTGGGTTTATTTAAGTTAGTTATGTCAGGTTTTTTTTAGGTCCAGCTGAGTTAGGTTTGTTTATCTTCAGTTAGGTTGTGTTTATTTCAGATAAGCTGAGTCTGGTTTAATTAAGTTCAGTTGGGTTGAGTTAGGTTTAATATAAGTTTATTTTAGTCAGGTTTATTGAAGTTAAGTAAGTTAAGTTGAGATTAGTTATTCATTTGTAGGCTGTTAAAGGTGCTTTACAGAGGGCACAAAAATACATTAAAACACATAAAATAAATTTAATTGATGAAACTAACATAATTCACAAACATTACATGTTGTTCAGGGTCTGTCTCTCCTTTGAGGGTCTCTTGGCTGCAGGATCTTCACTGCTCCTTCTATTATTACCAACAGCCTCGTATGTTTATGTAACCCCACCTCCAGCTCATCAAGACCAACAGCTTATAAATAATCTCCTCAACCACATAATCGCTCTAACTAAACATGGAGACATGATCCTTCTAATGCTCGCACTCAAAACCACTTGCTAATTAAAGCACACAAATGTATATTTTTACATGTTTGATTTATTTCTTAATATGTCCTATTTAGTTACTATTATGTGCTATGACAATGTCTCCAAGCTGCAATGTTAGCTTTGTGAGCTATCATGCTAACGGCTTGATTTTACAACAGTGTAAGGGCTTTCATACATGCACTGTATCTCAAATTACTATTGCCTCATCTGTTACCTGGCAGTTGACTTAATGTCTTCGACCTCCATGTGTCTGTTGCAGTGAAAGCTGTAATGCTAAGATGCAGCACCTATGGGCGCTGATGGGTGCCTGTGAGTAAATGGTGGCAACAGAGAAAACAGAGGAGGCGTCTATCAGCAGGACAAGTCATAACTTTTAATATGATATTGTAGCTCTGCCAGCTCGATCGGGTTTCAACTCAACTATTCAGAAAAGACCATCTGTGTGTGTGTGTGTGTGTGTGTGTGTGTGTGTGTGTGTGTGTGTGTGTGTGTGTGTGTGTGTTAGACTTAGGTCCTGTGACTGGCAACAAGACTCTTCTGCCAGCCATCCGACCACCATCTTGCAGTGTTTAGGGATGAGGTCAGTCTCCATTTTTCTCACTTGTGTGTGTGTGTGTGTGTGAGAGAGAGGGAGAGAGAGAGAGAGGCACCTGCCTCCAGTGTGACAGCTCTGTGAGCGTCCTCATGAATCACGAGTCATGTGGCTGCTCACATCTCATGTACCCAAGTTAGAAATGCCCCTGAAATCTGGCTCTCTGTGTTTGTGTGTATGTGTGTGTGTGTGTGTGTGTGTGTGTGTGTGTGTGTGAGAGAGAGAGAGAGAGAGACAGAGAGTGAGAGAGGCACTAAGTTAGAAGCAGGCAGGATTGAAACCTTAGTAGGGCAGCAGAGGAACAAGGAAGTGAAGGTTGGAGAAGAGCTGCTTGTGTGCATTCATGTTTGTGTGTGTCAGACAGGCCGAGGTCATGTGAAGGTTTACAGTGAAACGGGGTCAACGGTTAACTCATTTAGGGTTAGGGATACATCCATATGGATTTTTTCAACCTACAGTATACCAATGCATCAAATTCTGACATCTGAGAAGCTGGAACCAGAGAATTTAACTGGAAAAATGACAAAAACGATTAATCGATTATCAGAGTAGTTGGTGATTAATTTTCTTACAATCAATTACAGGGCCAGTGTGGCTTTAGTGGCATCTCTTTGTGAATTTGCAAGTGTGAAGCTTCTTCCGTGTGCCAAGGATGTAGGAGAACTATAGTGGCCGATGTGGAAAAATGCCCTATCTAGAGCGACTGTTCCATTTGCCCTTTTTGGGCTAACATAGAACCAACATGGTGGACTTCATGGAACAGGACCACGTGCAGATATAAATGACTCATTCTAGGGTAACAAAAATGAAATGATTGTTATTTTCAGGTGATTGTAAGCTAGTGATTATAATACACATTTCAGCCAGTAGATGCCCCTAAATCCTACACACTGGGCCTTTAATTGTTGCAGCTCTAATTAAAACACATACAGTAATTAGTTCGATTGTAGTAAGGACACAGGAGGTGCATTGTACTACCTTTTTTTTTTAAAATTGAATGGCACTAGTAAAAAAAACAATTATTGTTGCCAGGCGACCACCCCATCAAGTCCTTATACTAACCTTGCCGTGAAATCAATCTACTGTTTTTTCACAGTAATCAGTATCTAGTTCCTAAAATGTTGAGGCAGAGGGTACTTGCTGTAGCTCTGGTTGAGGACGAGAGGCTGTCAGCAAATAGTTTTTGGGCACAGGGAAAGGGAGATCTGTGTGGGTACATGAGACCCTAAAAACGAGGGTGGGTCATGGGGAGTACCAGCAGCTGGTCCAGGAGCTTCACCTCCATGGTGGCAGTTTCCAGGCATATTTTAGGATGACTCAGAGGCAGTTTCACAACCTGCTATCTATCGTCAGGCCGTATAGCGCTGGGTATCCAGCAGCCGCTACCCCTAGTTTTTCCTCCATTGTTTACCAACTGTAAACTTGTTGTCGTGACCACCACAGAAGGTCCACCTCTCAAATCATCCAATTGGACAATGGGAAAAAAGATGACGAAAAAAGAGATGATGTGGGGCAGTTTTCTGCTCCGAGTTTTAGTTTTTTCAACTCAAGGAGTAGCAAAAAGTGAGTACAGAAATGGGTGCCGTGTTGTAACCACGAGCAAAGAGTCATTCTCATTAAAAACAGTTACAAAATGCTGTTTCCAGCTGCTAAAACGCTTCCTGTGTGATCAGGGCCTAAGGCTACTGACGCCGGATTTCCACTGGATGCATGTCCATTGCAGAACGGCAGCGCTGGTTATCCGCTGTGTGCTCCGCCATCCGTCAATACCCACCGGCTGCGTTTGCTGTGCGGTGCGGTGCACCTCTGCCGGAAGACATCTCGGTGCACTGCCATGATTAATATCTCCTTGTCCATGGTGTTCATGGGGTGAAATGACGTCTGAAAACCTCTGACCTGTTGACTTCAGGACTGCCTCTGCCCATTATGTAGTTTTCAAGGTGTAGTGCAGGGAAATATGATCCGCCGTGAACACTGTGTACTTTATTTTGAAAATTAACCGGATGTTTTATTTTGTTTCTGTGCACGACATCCTGCCCCGCACGATCTGCTCTGTGCTGAATTGCTGCGTTGTGCTCCGGCGTCCGGCAAAAATATTAGTCCTGCGTATCTGTTGCGGAGGGCTCCGGAGTGCCGGAGCTGAGACGGAGCCTGAACGCAGCAAAGCCGCAGCCGGTGTAAACACACACATTGACTAGAACTGAAACGTATCAGCTCCGCTGCCGTGCCGGAGCGCAGACGCAACCAACACGCACCTGGTGGAAATTGGCCTTGACTTGGTGAGACAATGACATTGCACTGTGTTAGGACCATTAAACCCTCCTTGGTAGTAAAGGATCATTGTCCTGCTGCATCGTCCTAAAACCACACTGTTCACCCAGTATAGATGTGAACACCTTCTCAAACACACTTGAAGATGAAAGTTGGCGCTTAAAACTCATAGTCAATGATTCATTAAACCAATTGATTCAACCAAAACAATAAAAAATGGGTCACTGATACAAAAATACGTAATTTCTAATTCTGTTTTACTTTACTTTTTAATCTCTTTGTGTTTTATTTCTTGTATTCCTCTACAATTTTTTTACTCAGTGCTTTGTTTTTGTCCAAATCACTTTGTAACATTATTTGCTAACATTGCTATAATTTTATCAATATTATCATCAAGTGGCATCTGAACAACTACAACCTGTTACAGCTGGAGGGAAACCAGACAAGATAATCTGCTGTAAACACGTTAACCCAACGAGCTAATTAGGATGCTCTTTTCTTGGTAAATTCCTGATCACAGCACATATAATTTCAATTATCCATCCTGCTCTACATCTCCTCAGCCCATCCGTCTTTTTTTGCTTTCATACCTTTTCTATCTAACCTATCTGTCCGTCGTTGATTAGCTGAATGGGTCTCGAGGATAAAGGCAGAAGGGGTAGCAGCTACATTCTTGTTACCAGGTGTCAGGCTCCGGGGCTCGGCGGGTGAAGAAACAGGCCCAACACTTGCTGGAGGGGGGGGAATATATTCCATCACCCAGGAGTCACTAAGAAGTCATCCGGACCATTCAAACGACACAAAACCGGTAATTATGCAAGGCAAAAGCAAAGCATTTGATGAACATTTCTCGCATTTCAGCTTTTGCTCCTTTCTGCAGTTCTGGATGCTAAAATGAAAACATTTTTTGTTTCTCCCGCTTCTCGGCATCACCTCGTCACCTTGCAGGGATGCTCTTAATTAGAACTGTCTTGTTAGCTATATCTTCCCCCGCTCCTTAATTAAGAAGAATCATCTTCACCCTCTTTTCATTGTCTGGCTTTGAAGAAAAGGAGCGTTGCCTTTCTTGTCATTTACTCCCTTTTTCTTTATGATAAGGATTTTCTTTCTTTCTTGTTTTTCCCTGTTGAAGGTTTTCTTTGAATTGGCAGATAAAGAGGGAGAGGAAAAGAGGGAGAGGCTGGGTAATGAAAAGACCCACGTTCACCAAGGACCTAGGAGCCACCTGATAAATTGGCTTGTTAAGAGGAGAAAGATCACTATGTGACATATTCCTCCCATTCACTCCCAGCAACACAGGTGCAAAACAGACAACAGACAAATGGGAATCAATCAAATCGCACTATAGCTGGTGCTTGTATTGGTATACAAACGCTGACGGCCACTCAGCTGGGGGGTTGATCAATTCAATTTTTAGTTATAAAGACTCAATTTAAGCGATTGTTGCATGTGCATAAACACATCTAGGCAGAGATAGAAATCAAATGTTTTACAGGGCAAAGAGGGTCTAACACGCATCCATCCCAAGGCCAATGTCTCACATTCAGTTGAATGAGAGAGAGGGGACAATGAAAAGCTGTGAATAAAGGGTGTGTGTGTGTGTGTGTGTGTGTGTGTGTGTGTGTGTGTGTGTGTGTGTGTGCGCGCGCACATCCCATTACCATTACCCAGACACCACCAACATTGTATGGGAGGATGACGCGGTGCTGTGAATACTAGAGGACAGTGAGAGCATGTTTGATATCTGAAGAGAAAGACAGAAACAAAGACAGACAGGCAGACACGACGGAGTGGAGGGTTTGAGAAATGGAGGAAATTAGGGTGGGATAAATGAAGGGAGGATGAATGGAGGAGGGTAGAGTAGAGAGGGAAGTATAAAAAGAGTCGGACAGCGCTTATTTTCAGTCAGTCTCCAAGCAACTCACAATAGAAGGTCAGAAAATAAGGAGAGGAGGGAGACGACAATACGGAAATACAGAATACTCCTTTATCAGACCACAGACAGACAGACAGGTAGGCAGGCAGACACACACACAGGCATGCACATCAAACACACACACACACACACACACACACACACACACACACACACACACACACACACACACACCAATGCGCAAAGTGTGTGTTAGGCCAGGCCTGGCATTAAACAGAGTTGAAATATCAGAGTAGAGACACAAATCCAGAATCTTTAATTAGGGCTTTTCCTGCCTATATCACAAGACTGATACTTAAGGACAAGATAAAAAGAAACAATACCATTGTGTCAACCACCTAATTAAAAGGACCGAACACCATTTTCAGGGACGTATGCAACATAAGACTTGAAATGTAAAAACCACGAGAAAAGAGTCTCTTTACTCTTTATAGGTTTATCCACTTAAAACAACAATAGGGCCTCATATATCTTTGCATTTTTTAATAAAAAAATCCTCTTGGAAATATTAAAACCATCAATGAATTTAGTCAACAAAGAGTTCACTGTAATTAAAAAAAAATCAAACAGGTAATAAACAGGAAAACAAACAGGAAATAAGTCACACTAGAGACTTGACTGAAGCAGGAACTACTCACAGGGTTAGTCGGCCAACTACTGCAGCTGGTAGACCAACTCCTGTATAGAGTTAGCTATAGTTAGTTCAGGTGTTAGCAGGACAACAAGCACACAGGGTTTTTTTTGTATTTGTACCATCAAAGCGTATGTTATGCCTCCTTTATGGAGCAGTTTATATTGAATAAATAAAAGATTATAGTGCAACACAGCTAATAAGCTATGATAGCTTTGTCTGTTTTGGACTATTTTGTTTTAATTTTTAATGTTAGACATATGCTGACCCAAGGCTCACTGAATCCCGCAGTGAAATGAGTTAATCATCCCAACCTGGTCTCATGCTGAAGTTATCGCATACTGGCGCTTTGGCAGCTACATCCACAAGAGACACAGACAAAAAAAAGCCATCCTTTCACATTTGCACGATGTGCAGTTGCCTGCTGTCATGGCTTTCACCCAGGAGGCTGGTGTTCACTTACCGGGATGAATATAAAGCTGCAGGTGAAGTTCTCGTGAACAGTCGTCTACCGACTCAATGTCCTATTTTTTACACGTTTTCACCATATTACCAGTTATTATACACTAACACTACATAACACGCTCAAAAACTTATGATCCAAACCAACACAGTCTTCTGCAGTCTTATGACACCATACCTGTCATAAATAACTTGTGCTTGTATTCTAACACAGAAATAAAGTAAATATAAACAAAACCTTAACATAGTCCACTACTGTACGCTGTTCAAAATATACAGAAACTTTTGTGTAAACTTAAACATCATCATAAACTATATGATATTTATCAACACAGACATCTTGACCAAATATAAATATGTGCTAAAGTGGCTCTTACAAAAACAAAAACCCTAAATCAAGTGACAACACGCTGACACTGACAATTACAGAATATGTTCACAACCTAAACTATGATCAGCCTTAAAATCCCACAGTGAAGTCCAACTATTGTGTTCATTTACATATATATCCATCTATTTCAGGTATCTGTGACAAACACTGATACCTAAGAGCTACTTTCTAAATAGAAAAGAGCCTCTTGAAACAACAAAAGGCTTGAGGACTGTTCCTTGGGGAACACCACAATGATTTTTGTTGCCCATGTCATTTTCTATCAACAAACTACGATTTAATTCAAACTCAACCAGCCTAACACCAATCTCTGATTGATAAAACATGCATGAAGGTTTAACACTCCTTAAAAAAATTAAGATCAAGCTTTTTCATTAGTTACCAGCAAACAGGAGGTCTTTAGTCAGTTTGAGTGAAGCAGTCTCAGTACTGCGGTGAGCCTTGAAATCTTTTGTAAAAGGAGAAATTCATAAATAACACTGATTTAAAAAAAAAAAAATCTTCTCAAGGATCTTAGCCAAGGAGGGCATTTTGGAAAAAGTTGCATAATCATGGAGATTGACAAAACCTTAACTTTTTTGAACGAGACTAAATTATTATATTTGTAGAAATCTGGAATACTTATGGACTACGCTTATGCTGCTATGTATTCAAAACTACATTTGCATAGCAGCATAAATTGACTTCATGTACTGTACATGTAACTATATATTGCTGTATGGAAATTTTAATTCTGACAGAACATTGAAAAAGCACTGCAGCGGCCCATACATGTATATTTTGTCCTTAACATATTTGTATTATTATTATTATATATACACAATTATTTTAATTTAATTTGATTTAAATTAGTTTAATTCGATTTTTTTATTGTTTATTTATTTTAGTTAAAAGTGTGTTTGTCACTCTTTTTTCCTCCCATTTGCTTTATATGAATGTACCTCAGTCGTTACTTTTATTATTAACTAATATGTTGCTGTTCTTATTGCCATTCCTCAACCTCATATGAGGGAGTGGGTGCGGGTTCATTGTTGGGAAAACATGTGTCACTAAATGGTTTTGTGACAGGTCCTAAACTTTAAAAAAAAAAAATGCTGTATAGCAAATAAGAAACAAGCCACTACCCAACAAAATAATGAAAAGGTAATAATGTAAGGGATCAAATCAGAGGTGTGTAGCACTGAAAACTGACACAGAAAGTCATGGTTTTTAGATGTTTCTTTACTGCAATTCAAAGACGATGCTTCTTCCTTTAAGTGTCTGGCAACAATTGCCCTCTCCTCTCCTCACATATGTAAGGAAAACATGACTGTTGTTTGCTCAAGGACAAGTCATTTAAAAAAACAACATACTTTTTTTCCCCTCTGTGAGTGAGCTGTGTAAAAGGGAATCCTTTCTATGGGGTGTAAGTTTTTGAAAAAGTTGCATTTTTGTAATTTTCTTATCAGTCGTCTACCAGTTCAGTGTCCATTAGCGGGGCAGGCTGTGATGTATTTCTAATGCATTAAGTGGCATTTAAAAATGGAAACAATTTGCTCAAGGTTCAAGAGACAAGGTTCCACGAGAGGATTGTCTCCCATTCATGTGAAAGCCCAGTAAACAACAGGACTCTTTGTGCCCTTGGACTGAAAATTCACTTAAGTGAATTCTTTTTCTTTTTTTTAATTCTTACATTCATATGATCATAACACGGTACAGTAGAAGTGTCACATCAATCCTTCAGTTACTTGTAGCTTTTGTGGTGGATCATCTTCAAGGAAAAACTGTGAATTTTCAGAGCTGGCCCACTCAGTCAAAAAGAGACCCCAAAAATTCTATTGGATTATAAAAGGTATAAAATATATTTCATTTTTGTTACAAAAATATGAAACAAAATCCAATGTATCTGTTACACATCACCTTCAACCAAGTTATCATATCAAGTTCTGAGAACATAAGTTGGCTTGTTGTTAGTTTAAAGGTCATATGTATAGCTGTTTCATCAAAACGAATATTTTTTCAAAAATAATACATCCACAGAACATCTAGAAAGGTGTAGAATTTAAGTCTATATTTTCCTGAAAAATAATTACAGTAGAGAAATAATTGTTGTTTTCCCAGCCAGTAGGTGTGCGACACCTACTGGCTGGGAAGTATGAAACCTATATCTATCCCCTTTAATGGTGCTTTTACACCTGCCCTGTGTGGTTCGGTTCAATTGAACTCAAGTTCGTTTGCCCCCTAAGTGTGGTTTGTTTGGGCTGGTGTGAACACAGCAATCACACTCAGATGCACACTAAAACAACCGGGCCAAGACCTTCTTGAAGAGGTGGTCTCGGTCTGGTTACAGCCGAACTCTGGTGCGGTTCGTTTGTGGTGAGAACATGTTCCAACCTCAATCTGAACCAACTGCAGTCACATGACACATTGTTTGGGTTAAACATGAGCATGTTACAGTCCTGGAGGATTATTAATGTGCACCTCCTCCTGTGCTGCCTTAATATGCACATTCAGCACATCCAATGCATCAAAACATTGTTTTCTAGTTGGAGCCGTGCCTCGTTTTCAAACTGTATGGTTTGACTAAAATGAACAATGACAGCAATATAGTCCACGATGAGCAGTGCTAAAATCAACCTGTGTAGTTGTCCCTCCATTGTGACATTAGAAAGTGTCACATTTATCTTGCAAGTGTACTCTTCTTCAACGTTTGGTTTACTTCCTGGATTTTTCCTGCATGGAAATTCTGACCAATCAAGAGCAGCTTTCTTACACAAGGCATTTGATCTGGTCCGCTTGTAAATGCTGCCGTGAGAACACGAACCAGCTCTAGGCAATTATACAACTTTGTAACAAAATTAGTCCCTGATTCAGACCAAGGCGAGTGAACTCTAGGTCTGAAAGCACTCTGAGTCTCTCTAAAGGATTAGTGCAGAATTTTATCAACAAACAAAATATGGTAAAACTGTCAGATCAAGGAGTATCCATTATTTATCAACACTCATGTTCTGTGATGTGCCTTAGAACGCCGCTCACTCCCTTTCCTTAACATTTGCCACTCTCTGTACAGCCATCCGAAGGCAGCAGATATCTGTTCCAACTTCAGTCTCTACCTGGAGTGATGCTGTGCGCTATTAAGCACTGGCGCTGAGAGATGGCACAGCCTCTGTGCACACAAAAAGATACAGCGGGTTCTGTCATTGTGAAGCAAGAGGCGCAGTCAGGGAACATGTCAAATATGCCTTTGATAATTTCACGGCCAGGCATCCCTTGGTGTACCTGTGGTGCACCTTGGCACGGGGTGGAATCAGAAAGAACGCATTATTATAGGTGGGTGCATCAGAGGCTGTGACAATCATTGCTTTCAGTACTTTAAGTCCCTTTAATCACAGGGCTGTTGTCGTCATGACAGACTAACAGTTTGGGAATCCCGAGGAGAGTTTCTTTCAGAGGAAAACATTTTTTTCTAGGACTCGGTACAGGAAGTTTTAAACCTTAGCAGTCTCTACCACATCATGTTGCTCATCACAGCCACACATCTGCCTGTATTCTAATTAAAAATGTAGAGCTCCAGGCAACATTTTGGCCAACCTTGTTACCCTGGGCAACGGATGTTTAGCATGGAGACACCAGGTGAAAGACTGGAAGGAATGGACGTTCCAGAGAGTTATAAGTGATTCACAGTCTTTCTTGGAACTGTGTGAATTGTTTCCAATTTGTCAGTCTCAAACATGCCTATTAATGTGCAGAAGAAATACATTTTTATTCCTCCACACCGGCAGTAGCCATAGCTGGAGTCACAAACTTCCCTTTGGATTCAACGATGCACTGATTAGATTTTGGTGTTTAAAGGTCAAGGTCACTGTGACCTTGTCTGTCACATCCATGTAAACATGATATCTCAAAAATGCCTTGAGGGAATTTCTTCAAATTTGGCACAAAAATCCGCTTGGACTTAACAGTTAACTGATTAGATTTTGGTGGTTTAAGGTCAAAGGTCAAGGTCAGCGTGACCTCACAAAGCGTGTTTTTCACCATAATTCAAGAATTTTTGTGCAAATTATAACAAAACTCAATACAAATATCTAATAGGCTAAAATGATGAAATGATTAATACTCAAGGGTCAAAGGTCACTGTGACGATATCATGTTCTGTAAAAACACTTTTCTGGCCATTACTCAGCATCATATCTCAGGGACAGAAGGGGAGACATTTGTTCAGATGCTGAATTAGTGACACTAATCTTGAAACTGTGCTGATTGCGTAGATCTTCTGTGCTGCGAGGTTGAAGATGTGTGTGAAGCATCCATGTTTTCACAGAGAAGGATGTTAACTGTAAGGTCGGGCCGATATTTCTAGTTAATTTGTGGCTGTGATGATCAACATGATGTGTTAGAGACTGTTCAGGTTTAAAACTAAACTTTAACAATAATGCCCATCTCAAGTTCTAGACAACAAGTTTCCTTGGAGGAAAACACCCTGCAGGGCTCCCAGACTGTTAGTGTGTCATGATGAGAAAGGTCAAAGGTGCATCAAGGAAGTCTGTTTACAAAATTACCAAAAGTGCATTTGGCATGCTCCAGATGCACTTTTCAGGGCATACCAGACCGCCATCTAGACACACAGCTTGGTTTATGATAATATAGCCAACAGCGTCATCTTGTCTGCACACAGGGGGTGAACAAACAGACAATAGGTACTCCTTGATTTATAATTTTAAACTTAAAATCAGCTGCTATAGTTGTCAAGAGACCATCTATGCCTGCTGGCAGGGCCCTCCTGCTTTCTGACAAACATTACAAGTAGCCTAATAAGAGGAGACAACCTTTTTTATTACTATCTTTTTATCTCGAGATAACAAAGTCCATTTTCTTTAGTTAACAGCCTGTGATCTTGGGCTTTTCCCTGTTCATTACCAAAAACAGAAACAGTGTCACGTGCTATGGGGAAAAAATTATTTTATTTACTTAATAAAGTATGAAAGCGGATTATAGCTGTGTGTATGGAAAGTGAAATCCATCACTCATCCCATCTCTCCTGCCATTCAAGGAGAGGCCAAAGCACTCTGACTGCAGCTGCATGAATGGTTTCAGCTTATAAAAGCTCATTAAAGGGCAGACGTCTTCTTGATGGAGGAGAGAGAAAGGAGGAAAATAAAGAGAAAAATAGTAAAAAGAATGTATGAACTTGAAAGTTTTCCTGTATGAATGAGGTAAAACACGTTAAATGGTTCGGAGTGTGTGTGCTTCATGTAGCATACACATGGTCGATTTGTCGCTACATGAAGGTTGTGATGTACAGACTAGTTGTTTTTGACAAGCTTTGAAATTCCACTCAGTTAATTCCGTACTGCTCAGAGGAATGTTACTGTAAACAAAGAGGAGGACAAACCACACAATACTGAATGTACTGCGACAGGTTGGAACTGTAGTATCAACCTGAGGTCAAACCAAAAACATTGATACCGCCGTAAAAACTGCTAAAACCTGGGGTGCCCACTAGCTCACCTAGTAGATCAGGCACCCCATGTGCTAAGGCTGTGTCCTAACTGTAGCAGCTGCAGGCTCAATTCCAACCTACGTTACCCATAGGAGACCATAGTAGAAGGACTAATAGGACTAATGTCCTACTAATGTCCTATGAACTAAAGGCAAAACAATACCCCAAAAACACTTTTTATATTATACCATCTGCAAACATCTGATATTTTTAATTGCAGTGGTGGAGTGTAACCATGGACATTGAACTGTAGTTAGTATATACACTGAACAAAAATATAAACACAACACTTTTGTTTTTGCTCCCATTTTTCATGAACTGAACTCAAAGATCTAAAACCTTTTCTTTAACAACAATCGGTTTGCATAACCAAAGAATTTCTGCACAGACTGTCAGAAACCGTCTCAGGGAAGCTCATCTGCATGCTCGCCGTCCTCATCGGGGTCTCGACCTGACTGCGGTTCGTTGTCGTAACCGACTTGAGTGGGCAAATGCTCACATTCGATGGTGTCTAGTACGTTGGAGAGGTGTTCTCTTCACGGATGAATCCCGGTTTTCACTGTTCAGGGCAGGTGGCAGACAGCGTGTGTGGCGTCATGTGGGTGAGCGGTTTGCTGATGTCAACGTTGTGGATTGAGTGGCCCATGGTGGCGGTGGGGTTATGGTATGGGCAGGCGTATGTTATGGACAACGAACACAGGTGCATTTTATTGATGGCGTTTTGAATGCACAGAGATACCGTGACGAGATCCTGAGGCCCATTGTTGTGCCATTCATCCACGACCATCACCTCATGTTGCAGCATGATAACGCACAGGCCCATGTTGCAAGGATCTGTACACAATTCCTGGAAGCTGAAAACATCCCAGTTCTTGCATGGCCAGCATACTCACCGGACATGTCATCCATTGAGCATGTTTGGGATGTTCTGGATCGGCATATATGACAGCGTGCTCCAGTTCCTGCCAATACCCAGCAACTTCGCACAGCCATTGAAGAGGAGTGGACCAACATTCCACAGGCCACAATCAACAACCTGATCAACTCAATGCGAAGGAGATGTGCTGCACTGCGTGAGGCAAATGGTGGTCACACCTGATACTGACTGGTTTTCTGACCCCCCAATAAAGCAAAACTGCACATTTCAGAGTGGCCTTTTATTGTGGCCAGCCTAAGGCACACCTGTGCAATATTCATGCTGTTTAATCAGCATCTTGATATGCCACACCTGTGAGGTGGGATGGATTATCTCGGCAAAGGAGAAGTGCTCACTAACACAGATTTAGACAGATTTGTGAACAACATTTGTGAGAAATGGTCTATAGTGTATATACGTATATAGACAGATTAACTAATACAGTGGCCTCTGGCTATTTTTAAGCTTGTCATTATCATGCCAAACAACGCAAACATTCCATAAACATTCCGCATTTTACATCAATTCCAGAGTGAGCAAATACCTTGTAGCTGGTATAAAAAAAGAAATTGTGGAAAGAGGTAGGATGAACTGCACTCTGTTTTGGTAGTTTTGCTGAAACATTCAACTTTGTTCATTTGCAGAATGAGGGAAACTGAGTGTTAGTGTATTTTAATATTCAGAATTTTTTATTTGGGTTTTTTTTTTATCATACAGTCCAGATGTAAAAACTATTATCCAGCACTTAAGGGCACTTGCCCCAGGATATTCAGATGGCTCTTAGTTTGAAACTGACATGTTATTTGTAGTAGGCCAATCTACCCGCTTTGTTCAATGTAAAGAGCATGAAAAAATGTATAAAGATTTTGACCTCTAGCAAGATGGTCATGATGCCTCAGTGGATTTGTTCTGTTTTGGAATATACAATATTCTTCCAAATGAGTGTTTCTGTATTTTAATATTCAGAATTTCACTTCAACAAGCTCTGCATCCCTGATCTTGTGTTGTGTGATCACACTGCACAATTTTTTATTAGGACCGTCCCAAGGCACACACTAACATGGATTTTAACAAAGGTGTGACCAAAGTTTGACAGAAATATATTTATTGAGTTCATGAAAAAAAGTCTTAGATCTTTAACCTGTGAACAATGGGAGCAAAAAAACAAAATTGTTATCTTAGGGCGCACAAAGCACAACCCCATTACTCAAGAAAACACAAACCTTTTTGTGAGCAGTTTCAAGAACTATTTTCTTTCTACCGACCTACACCCATTAAAAGTATGTCACTGCTCAGAAGGAAGCATGCGTCTACTGCTAGCTCACCTACGACCACAGAGTTAGCTAATGTTACAACCTGCTCTCACTCCTAAGTCGTCGAAAATGCTGAGCTTGGGCAGTGACTTAACATCAGCATGATACGCAGCCGGTTGCCATTATAGTTTAACAGCACCTGGTGGCATCAGGGGAAACGCAGCGGGGCAAGAACGAAAATAAGGCAGCGCAAGTCCAAGTCCAACCATGTGTTTTTGTTGCCTGAACCCAACCATGTGCTTTTATTGCCTAAACTCAACCATGTGTTTTTATTGCCTAAACCTAAACATATGTATTTGTTACCTAAACCCAACCATGTGTTTTTGTTGCCTAAACCCAACCATGTGTTTTTGTTACCTAAACCTAATCACATGTGTTTGTTGTTAAAGGGAAAAA
The DNA here is from genome assembly GCF_011397635.1 of Epinephelus fuscoguttatus. Lineage (NCBI taxonomy): Eukaryota > Metazoa > Chordata > Actinopteri > Perciformes > Serranidae > Epinephelus > Epinephelus fuscoguttatus. Next base: position 29,074,686 of record NC_064762.1, on the reverse strand, counting down.
AAACATTAATATGCGGTGTTGTACCAACATAATGCGTTTATTCTGAAAGAGACTGCGTGTAAACATTAAATTTCCTGTCTAAACAGAAGTGTATTTTGAAAGAAGACAATGCATGTAACAGGTAGAACTTGACAAAGCGACCCAGAACGTCAACAACCAATGCACCCAGGGTACCTTGCATGTCATATTTGGACGTTGAAAGTCCATGACCAAATGTCAATATGTGATGAGGTCGGAGAGAGAATGCGTTGAACGTTACAGCTCAGCCTCGTTGGCTCAGGAAGAGGACATCTTTAATATTTACATCTCATGCTGTGCTTCGCCATGCTCATTCCATGTTTTTTTTTTCTGTTTGCTTTTTTGTGATTTGAGCACCACATGCCAAGTGCCATCTAGTTCCACTACATTTGAGAGGATGCAGACATCTTTAAGGCTGATATCTCCAATGTTAGACAACTCACACCAAAACAATGATAAATAACACTATAGGTAAGATAAGAAATGTGTGTTTATAGAAGTATAATTTGATGCTAATATGCATGTGCTTTCAGTTAAATAAAAAAGTTAAAAGTAAAAATTTTACTTATAACACAGTAGTTTTACACTTAAGCAAAAGATCTGGCTACTTCTTCTGCTACTGAATCTCACCTATCAGCACACTCAACACGGACAAAAAGAAAGCAGTTTGTTGAACTTTGGGCAAAACAGAAACAAAAGTAACTACTTTATTACATTACACTTTCAGCCTTTAGCTCTTGTATTGTTTGATGTGACTACCTTTGCGACATGCACACTTTCTGACCCATAACTCCACTGGTGGAACAAAGTTCTGATACACGTAGCAAAGACTTCCCAGTTTCATACAGACTACCAAAGAAAAGATGCAATTAAAGTCCACAAAGAATAGCCAGAACGTTCACCTTGGATGTTTTAAGGGGGTTGAATACAAGGCGCATAAATGGCAAATTGTGATCAAAGAATAGTTCTTTTTTTTCTCTCTTTTTTTAACTTTTATTTCTCACTGTCTCAGAAAGGCTTGTTTACCTTCAGGTGGTATTTACGTCCTATCTGTTTTGTGTTATCTGAGAGAATGGGGACATCTGTTCGCATCAGAAACTGCATTCAGTGAAGGGCAAACTGTTGGATTATTATATTCCCTCTGCTGATGAGTGCCGTGTGTCTGCATGACATGATGTCTGCACTGTGCTAAGTTTACAAGACCACTTATGAGTGCAAAAGAAAACACTTCTCTTCATCTCAGTATTGTATGTCACATTGAGTAATAATATGCGCAGTTTTATCAATAGCAGCTTTGAGTCTTAAAGAAAGCATTCATGCGCCAAACGCACACTTGAGAATGTGAAAGACTCTCGTGGAAAGTGAAAAAATAAAAAATTAATTACAAGGTCGCAAAAGGAAAAACAACTGAGAAATCAGAGTTCCACAATTTAAACTCGGAAATTAAATTCAACTTTGATGTGATGAAGCAGCTATTGAGGTGTAGCTAAGGACGTAATTAGGAGTCTTATTAATGTCTGTTGGTCTTGCCAAGGTGAGCCAAGTCAGGGAAGAGTCTTATAAGAGCAGAAGCCGCTAAAGTCTTTTATGCAGTCTTTTCTATGTTCTTTCTATGAGTACGGGCTTGACTGTGGTGAATACTTTGTTTCTTTTATACTGTAAGAATGTATTTCTGTGTGTGTGAGATGAAAAATTGTACCTGAGCTCGCACTTGCACTCAAGTATACCTTCTCCCTCTTGTAGACACGAGCCTTCATTTCTTTAACTCAAACTATTATAAAAATGTTCGTCAGACTGTTTGTAAAACAAAATGTGTCACTCGACAAAAATAAGCGATGAAATCAAATTATGCTGGTTTTTGTATTTGAATTAAAATCTGGACAATATAAAAGCTCTATCTGTGCAGACATCAACCTGAAGGTTATTTTTAAATTGTATTTAATTTAAGTCTGGCAATATTTGATACTTTTCTCAACAAATCCCATGAAAAAAAGCGTTCTTCCTCTGTCCCATAGAGCTCCACTATTGTCCAAAAACTAGCCTATTAAAAACACATCAATGAGCCACAGTTGCACTGGGTGAACGTCCTTTATTACCAAGAACACACACTGTAGTTTATTTTGACTCAGTCCCACATACACTGTCCTGCTGCCCCAGATGCCAGCCTGTTCTCATTCCCAGGTCATCGAATACAGTTTGCCAAAGGCACCCCTTACCCCTCGTTTTCACATTACATATGTGACTGGTGCCAGTAGATCCTTGAATATACGGATGATGCCTCTATTGTCCAGCGCAAGGAAATGCATTTCTTCACGGATGGATAGAAACCTAATGGAAACCACCTGTAGCCGTGGGGGAGAGGCTAATTTTTTCCAGTAGTTTTGAGTATGCGCTTGGAACATTGACGGGACAAAACAGGACCAGTATTGCATGGCAACAAATAAATGAATATGTTGACCTGCTGGCGAACGTAGCATGTTTTGTGAAATATTTAATTCAAAAGACGTATGAACAGCTGAACGAATCATGATGATAATCTGACTGTATATAAAGTATAACCATATTTTAGCAGAATAACATTACTCAGATTCACAATGTGTTAAAATGTGTTTTAATCAAACAAGTTCACCTGACAATCAACACAGGCAACTCAATAGAGGGAAATAGCGTGCTATACAGTCCCTTCAAAATCCACCGAAAAAAGGTAACATTTTCTTATCGTACTCAAGGCAAAGTCCTGACTGAAATATTACGGAGTGGAAGAATTTCACAGGCACATTAGATATCACGGAGATTCCCATAGGAATAATTGGGCTACATTTGCCACATCGCCATACACATACAAAAGAGGAAATGAGGCGTTAGCGTCTTTGGGGCTTTCAGCTAACTCCAAGGGCCAAACAAGCACAGAACTGTCATCCAGGAGATGGCTGTTAGTGTCCATGTGAAACCAAAGGTTAGCCTTGTTTTAATGTAAGTTAAAGTGACCTATGACGTGACATATTTCACATGTTGTACTCTAACCTTATAATGTGTGTGTATCTAAAACTAAACCATGGTATTTTTTCTAAACCTAACCAAGTAGTTTTGTTGCTGAAACCAAACCGCAACAATTTCGGAATGTAAACAGTGTATTGCTAGGTGTTTTACCCGAGAGACCACCCTGCGTCATATAATGAAGCTAAAGGGTGCCTTTAACATTTGTATGAGAGGCCAGGAGGTGTGACAAAGTCCTGATATTTGAGAACCTGGGAAAGGAAATAGGTTGCAAATACTCATTAAAGCAGTGGTTCCCAACTGGTCCAGCCACAGGGTCTAGATTTCTCCTCACTTCTTCGAGGTCCAACAGTTCAATACATTCAGCATCATGATTTCGTTTGGCCATATCGTCAACTAGTTTGGTGTCTCTATTAAGTAGCTGTCTGTTATTCACTCACTCTACAGCAGGAAACAGCACTTCAAAATAAAAACTTTGTGCCAGAAATTTACTGTACTTTCAAATAAATGGTGTTTTTTTTTTAATAAACTTGACACATTTGCGAGTAATTTGCGGCCCATTCAGAGTGGACCTGCAACCCACTTTTGGACCACGACCCACCAGTTGGGAACCACTGCATTAGAGTATTAAATGTGGATTTATCCACTGCTGAAAATAGTCCCCAACAAGTACACTATTTCCTCCAGTTTGTGGAACGTTTTCTAAAAACTACAGTGCGACAACATCAGATGTGGCCCTGGAAATTTCTAATTTCAAGTAACACACAGATACATCATATGTGTGTGCATGTAGATACACAAGAACAATCCCAAACACACTGAACACACACACACACACACACACACACACACACACACACACACACACACATGCTGTGGATGCTCACACTGCTCCTGCAGCTTGTGTTGTGCATTAGGTGTTTGCATAGTCCTCCCAGATATTCACCACCAGGGAGAGAAATACCTGCAGCGCTGGCCAGTGTGGGGTTAAAACACACACACAATAACACACACAGCTGTGTTAAATGGATAAAAATGATGTTATTCTGTGTTTTCCTCATTGACAGCAAATTTAATGAAATGATCAAACCATTAATGTATTCGTCTGTCTCTCAAACTTCATGGCCTGTGGCTGTGAGCCCAAGCCCACTGGTTCCTACTGAAGATGCAAATCTTTAAAAACTGCCAACAGTTATACAGTTTCACTCTTTAAAAGAAGGTTGAGTAATTTACTAAAACAACTGGTCACTATAGTTTTTAGAAAACAGGATTGTATATTTGTGGGTGACTATTTTAAATTGAACATTAGGTCTAATACACATTTGGTGAACTAGACAGTATTTCTTAGGGATGAGCAACAAGGACTTTCACGTTGGAGTACTTGCATTAAAGTATTCAAGAACTCACAACATAAAAAAAATCTAATGTAGGAAAAGGACTGTAAATTGGCCAACAAAGAAATTCATTTATTTAACAGCTTCAATGAGCTTATTAAATCATAAATTTAAAGTTAACATAAGAAGAATCAGCAAACTTCTTGAAGCTGCCGTTAATGCTTCATATTTTAGACGCAGCTCTGAAAGACTGTTTCTGAGCCGCTATTCTTCCGTTCACTTCACCATCTGCCTGGTTGGCATGAGCTAACACAGCAACAGCGACAAACATGCAACACCGAGCTGTAGTGGTCCCAACAAACTCACACCAACACTGACTGAAACGACTCTGTCCTGTTATTAAGTGTTATTAGCTTAGCCATGTGATGCTAACAGTTAGCCCTGCCACTGTTACCCCTTTTCCACCAAAGCAGTTCCAGTGCTGTGCTGAGCTAGTGCTGGTTCTCTTCCACGGCTCAAGGTGGTTAGGGTGCCACGTCATTGTGTCACTGTATACGTCAGTTACGTTGTTGCTTTCCCACTGGCGCTGAGCTCGAAGGAACAACAACGATGGCGGACCACGTATTTGTGCAGCTGACGCATGCCGACGACCATAAGGCAAGGAGACAGCTTGTTTCCTCGACGGACCACTGTTGCTTCGATGTGTCCATCACTCTTGGCTGTTTTTTTGTTTTGTTTTGTTTTTTTAAATGGGGCTTCGCGTGGTCTCGTTTATTGTTGTTGGTCTCAATAACCCCACCACCTTCCCCGTGACCTATGTGGTTCGTTCTTCTAGTCCAGCAAAGAACTGGTGCCACAATGGTTTTTCTGGCCCAGAGCCAGGTCTTTTGTCTGTTGAAACAGGAAAACCGGTTCCAAATTAAGCACTGGCCCCGAACCAGCACTGGAACTGCTTTGGTGGAAAAGGGGTATGTATGTGTGCAGGGACTCTTACCAACTGTTCCTTGGTGCGGAGCTCACACTTGCGCAGCAGTGGTCTCATGACAAAGAGAACAATAGTGGGGCAAGGAAGCGCTGAGCAAAGCAATACACTGCACTACAGTAACATGAGATTTAACCCCTTTTATGTAGTAAAAAAGACAAAAAGACAAATTTAAATGTGATGTGTTTTATTGTTTTCAACTTTGCACTAAAATTAATCCTTGTGGTATTTTCGTTTCTATTAATTTTAGTCTTTCCTCTATTAGTAGTTTTCTGAGAGTCTGAGAGATGGTGTTTATTCTCTCTCCTTCATTTTATATCACGAAATGATGCAATGCACAGACAGTATGGAAGTTTTATACTGATTAGTGCAATGTCATGGTCATGTTCCTTGTTCTCTGTATTTTGATTTGATTAGGATGCATACAAAATAATGAAATATTAAAAACAGAAATATTAATGAGGCTAAGTTCTTCATTCAATTGAAAATCATTTGATAGAAGTTAGATATTAAATACTTAAAACAATGCTTATGATCTTGGAAACAGCCGTTGAAAAATAGTCTCGGCACAAGGTCCTGTTAGTTTTCAATCATGCCACATGCTCTTTATCAGGAAAAATTTTGAGAAAATAGACATTTTTTTCTGACCTTTTCCTTTTAAGGGCTTTGTTTGCTTAAAATCTGATATTCAACCTCTGCTGATATTAATGTGATATCATCAAAAGCTCCTTTCAGGCTAAATAGACAGTAGCAGAGACATGTACTTGTGACTTGTAGTGATATAGAGTGTATTGTATTTGACTTAAATGGGCATTATGAATCTTCCACACACAGGAATTCATTTGTACATCAGTGTTAGAGTTTTTAATTCTTCTGAGAAGATTCTTGGCTTTGTTGTGATATGAATATATGAAATGGATAATGGAATACAGCAGACGGTCACATGAGGGCTCATTATAATGTAGAATGGCTAATATAAGTACCGTCTCCTGAGTGCCTCTCAATCTGCATTCATTCATGCTTCCTCGTACTGACCCATTATAAAACAATCACACCAACAAGTGCTGCACTTGATCAAAATACGAGTTGCAGTTTGCCTAAATATTCCCAACCAATGCTCAGTTCTTGGAGATGATTTTATCACGGCAAACTGCTGCAGAGTGTATTTCAAGAACTCGCTTTAGGAGTTGTATAAAAGCTTTATTGAATTAAAACATGAATCTTTGGCTTAAAATATCAGTTGAAGTTTCAAGCTATTATTTATTGTTGCGTATTTATCTTTTATCTCTGTAGGCTTTAAATTTTTTTGTGGTTCTGTGTCTCTGTAGTAATTTTGCATCTCTTCGGAGTCATTTTATGTCTCATTTGGGTTTGTTTTGCTTGTTTTTTTTTTTTAGTTATTTGTCATCTCTTTGTCATCCTAATGCTGTAAAGCCCTCTGAGGCAAATTGCGATTTGTGATAGTGGGCTTTATAAATAGAATTTAATTGAATTGAAAAGTTCCTTCGCAGTCATTTAAAGTTTCTTCCTCATTGTTATGGGATAATTTGAGTGACATTTTGCAGGTGAAAGCCTCTCAACCAGCTGCAACATTAAAATGCTTTTTTTTCTCCAATCAACTTTATTGTAGAAAGTATATAACAATTATGCCTAAAGTAACATGTCAAATGCTGAGCTGTTTTTTAAGAAAGTAAATTGTACAAAGTTGGATATCCTAGATTCCATGTATTTTCAAAAATGACACAGACAGACTAAAATTCAACATTGAGGACATTTTATAAAGAGAGCATTTTGAAATGATGTAGTAGACAAATCACCAAATAATTTGTTGTAGCGCAGAGACTGCATTAGAAAAACAAAAATCAATCAATCAAAAAGAAAAAAACACTTTTAACATATTAAAACATTAAAATCACAATCCATTTGCACAATGTAAAGCTGTCATGTATAATAATCCATAGTATTTTTGCTTTTGTGACATTTAGATAATCCTTTTAATGCAGAGCGTTTACTTGCAAAGGAGTATTTTTACTCTGTGATAGTGCTACGTTTACTTGAGTAAATAATCCAAGTGCTTTTTTCACCACTGTCAGGAGTAAATATAGGGAGGCAGAGAGATGCAGCTGAGTCACAGTGTATTGGAGAATTGAGAGAATGGATTTGTTAAATGTAATCTTCTCTTTATATTGCCATGTGTTTTTTGCATTTTTATTTAATGTTTATTTGTGTAGGGACAAGTTTGTAGCATACATAAATGCCATAAATGTGCAATGCCCATCCCTAGCTGGGCCTTATACAAAAGACTCAGCAACAAGAATGCAAGTAACAGTGGAAAGTACAAACAAAAATTAATATACAGAGAGGAAGCACCAAATTAGGCATGGCTGCATGACTGATTCCTCTTCAGAAACTGTTTTACTTTGAGTTTAAAAGTGATCGAAATCAGGATCCAGCTTGAGTTCTGTAAGTAAAGAATTCCACTGACAGAAAAAGCTGTTTGTCCAAATGTCTGGGTGAACCTCCTGTGTTTACAACCTTTATGTGAGAAAAAGGAGCTGGATATTTAATTTTGAAATATTTTTTGTATTTTACTTTGTTTTACTTCATTCTTATGTTTATAAAAAAAAAGCTTTAAAGACTTTTTAGAGACAAAAAACAATCGTATCCAGATGAGTTATCAATAAAACCTGCTACAAAATGCTTATATAAAGTGATGAAAAACCTTTATCACATCAATATATTGTAAGTTTTCCTTACTTAAACATCTTATGGTCTTGTTTCAGTAGCAGTTTATACCTAAAAAATGTTGTCTTGCCTTAAATTCAATGTTTCATTGACTGAACCTCCTAATTTTATATATTTTTTTAAAAATGTAAACTGATATCATAGCATGATTCTTATTAAAGAAAGAGTCAGTGAGGTTTTGGGCTCGTAGCATAGCAGATTATTGATCAAGATTAATATGCTTTTTGATATAATTTTTGAGTAAGCATCAGATTCATGTGACATCTCCCAGCAGCAGTGTAAACCTGAGCAAACCAGACAGATCCACTGAATGGCAATAAATGTTTTTTTTATTTTTTATTTTGTGAATGGAGACCTTGGCTTTTCTGCACTGAAAGACACGTTCAGAGACTTTTTATAAAGGCAAATCAATCAACTTGAATCTGTCTCCTCTCACTCCAGCATTAAGCACTGATGCGCCTGAAAAACTTTAATATGTCAGTTTGCTGCCCTCTAACGGCCACATGGAGAACTGCACCTTCTCTCATAACTCTACCTCTGGCCCAGAGAAGCATTGAAAAGCATTGGTGGAAGGTGTATTCAAATCCTTTCATGAAAGTACTTATATCACCCTGTAAAATACTTCACTACAAGTAAAAATTCAGCATTCGAAACCTTCCTTGATTAAAAATATCTAAGGATTATCAGTAAATGTAGGTCTACCTAAAGTATTAGATGTAAAAGTACTCACTCTGCAGTAAAATGTTTCCAAAATCTTCCTATTAATGTGTCGCATTTTGCTGCTGTGGCTGTTTAAGGTCGTGCAAATTTTTATCTGCTTTATAGATAACACTGGCAGGGGTCAAAGTAATGAATTACATTTACCCTATTCTCGTTACTGTTTTGTGTATTTCAAAATCAGTAATTTTACTTTTACTTAAATACTTTTTATTACAAGTATCGTACTTTGCTACATTTCAAATTGCATCCATTTGAGTAAAAACAAAAGCCACATGAAAAAGTCAAACTGTGTGAGGATGGAACAATAGAGAGGAGATAAATCAGCAGCCGCAGGAGGGCAGGGCACCCAGAGGTGACACTCTGGAAATGAAACATATGCTAAATGTGTGAGGGGGTGCAAGGGTCGTTGAACAGCAGTCACACCAGAGCGGGAATTTGCATTTCCTAGATAGTTAAGGCATGACCTACCCTACCCTCCCTCTGATTGGCTACTACTTGTTGCCTTTGTTAGTTGGGTCGGTTAGGTTTAGGCAAGATGAGTGAGATGGTTGAGATTAGGGTAAGAGTGTCAGGGTACGCCAATCAGTGGCAGCCCCTCAACTTTGAGTGGCGCTCTACGTGGCTGCCTATGTCACCTATAGGAAGATCCGGCACTGAAGGAGATTTCAAGGAAGCGGAAAGTGTCTTGTAAAACCTAACCCCGTGTGGGCCCCACCCTGCAGCACAGAGCAGACACATTTCAATATTGTTTATAGTGAGGATACTTATCATTTCAAACACACAACAAAATTTAACAAACCACAGTGATTATCATGTAACTGATGGAGCTTTTAACATTACAAACTCTAAAATGTCACATGGTGGTCACTCTCTCATCTGATGCTAACACTACTATAATCACTTTAGAGTTTAAATTGTTCACACACATGTTCTTTGGCTCTTGATTCTAAAAGCAGTATCAGATTTTATTTTTTATGTATGTCGCTTAAATTTTGCTTGTTGCACCTGCTGCGCTGTCCGTAGACTTCTGTATTTAGTGTCTGTCATTTTTTGTTTGTCTGATGGTTATATATTTATAATTGATAATCAGTTGTATGCATGGCTGCAAATATAGAAAAGGAATTTTATCGTTGGTTTGGACATGGGGTTTATTCTGCTGATGTTGTGACTTGTATATATTGACATTTAAAGGGATAGTGAACATTTTTTTGAAGTGAGGTTTTATGGGTTACTTATCCATTGACAGTGTATTACCTACAGTTGAAGTCAGTCAGCACGCCCCCAGTTTGGAGAAGCAGGCTGGAGACTGACATGGAAGCTACGTAATGTACTGCTGTGGATGGGGTCAGCTACAAAACATATTTTAGCCACCTAAAGAAATCATGAGTTTTAAGTGTACACTATATTGAGAATATTTTCACTGCTTTACCTTAACGTCAAACAGTAATTTCCAATGGTGTTATATTGTTCCCTTCAAAGCCAGACTCCATTAAGAAAAACACTGATTTAACATTACTAATCACTGGAGCTGCTTGTGTACTGCCGCCTCAATAATTTAGTGCATTTGTGTTTTAGTGTGACTTTGGCATTTGAAAGGGTTAGTTCAGATTCATCAGTCACAAAATAACACTAACTAACTAACTGATCGAAGCAGTGGGAGATCAGCAGCTCCCGTGTTTAGCAAGCTAAAGTGACTGCTTTTCTAAGTGGAGTCTGGTGGCTTTGACGGGAGAATAGCTGGTGAAAATACTCTCAACATAATTTACACTTAAACTGATATAGATTTTTTTCATATGTTGTCATATGTTTTGTTGCTGACCCCATCCCCAGCAGTACATTGCTGAGCTTCCATGTAAAACTCCAGCCTGCTTCTCCAAACTAGGGGTGTGCCAACGGACACCTACTGTATGTAATACATTGACTTTAGATAAGTACCCCATATAAACCCACTTCAAAAAATCTGCACTGTCCCTTTAATGCAATGTATTTGTTGCCTAATAATCACCCTTCCTTTTAAAACTTAAATGCAGTAACATTTATTAAGATTTTTACTTTTCCAAGCATATTTTTACACAAGTACTTTTACAGAAGTAAAATTTCTACTGTTAGCTTATCACTTTATAGATACATGTAGTTAATGTTGGTCCTTATTCACCACATGCTATGTTATGTTAAAAGACTTTGTGCAGGTATGTGAGGCTGTTATAATTCTTGACAAAAATCCCAAGAAAACCAATATAGATCTTTGTCTGCTAGTGAGTATTTCCTGAGCGTCTGCTTAATATGGGGCCATTATGGTAGCAAAATAGCTGCAAATGCGAATCTCAATCTGTGTGTGTGTGTGCGTAATCAGATTTGTACATGTGTAAAATAATGTACAAATCTGTATTCAGATTTGCAAGTGTATTACCATCTGTTAATCTGTACACAGATCTGCAAATGCGTACAGAGATCCGTAAATATGTAGACAGATTTGTAAATACCTATGTCTTCAGCTTTAACTCAGTCGGGCCTCTCAGTTGGCTCTCTTTATACAAGTAATTTTTGCTACTCTTCTGCTGTGTGAGATCCGCAGATGTGTGAGAAGATTTGTGTCTGTAACTCAAAGTGTGGGTCACCCTGAGCACAGGCTGACAGGCTCAAGCTGCTGAGACCTGCAGATTGTTTTCCCTGAGCAGAGGCTCACAGGCGCTACTTTGCTGGGCTGTTTTGTTGTTGTATGGACAGGCTGCAGCCGTGGAGGCCTATGGATTCTTGTTTGCTCTCTGTAAGTACATGTTCAGGTTTTTTGCAGTAGTTGTCATGCAGTGGTGGCTGGTGAAAAATATTCTAGGTGGGGTTGTGCTATATTAAGCCAGTTTCAGTAACTATTCCAATACAATTTAACACAAACGGCAGGATACCAGTGCTCTGTGAAATAGTAATTATGTAATGCCAGTATTAAAAAGTTGAGGCATTCTTGCACAAAAACATAAACAGCATATTGCACAAACACAAGTTTTGCATTTGAAACTGAACATGTAAACAAATTACTACATTACATTGACACATTTTTACACACAACGCTGTTGACTGTTATGCCAGTGCACCCTTGTGGCGGAGGTGCACAGCTGAACACATGAAACGGTGCGTTAGTAGTAAAATAGGCAATGCAAGAGACACGCCACCAGAACAGAGTGCTAAGTGGACTAAATACAATAATATAAAATTATATAGATTGTAGTAATGTATCTATGAAATTTACACTGTATAAAGGATGTAAAGAAATGAATATAAAGTGACTGAACTCAAATCTTTGGCTGGAAGAATACTGTACATATGATCAAGCTAAATGTTACTAATGTGATCCGAACTGCAACAATTAACTGATTTTTCAATTAGTCGATCAAGACAAATATTATCTGCAACGATTCTGATAATAATGTCAGCATTTGAATGATTTTCCAAGGTAAGATTCCAATATTTTTTTGTTTTTGATTATCAAATGTTAAATTTTGCTTCTTTCATATGTCTAATATGAGTCAGTGAAAAAACATTTTATAGATTACAGATTACATATACAATAATATTAGCAAACACACTACTAAGACAAAATATTAGAAATTTCTAAAGTGGATGATGTCTTGTGCAAAGGTCAACTATATACAGTATCTCACATAAGTGAATACACCCCTCCCATTTTTGGAAATATTTTATTATATCTTTTCATGGGACAACACTATAGAAATGACACTTTGATATAAATTAAAGTAGTCAGTGAAGTTGTCATGATGACAACTACTGCAAAAAACCTGAACATGTACTTACAGAGAGCAAACAAGAATCCATAGGTCTCCAAGGCTGCAGCCTGCCCATACAACAACAAAACAGCCCAGCAAAGTAGCGCCTGTGAGCCTCTGGTCAGGGCAAAACAATCTGCAGGTCTCAGCAGCTTGAGCCTGTCAGCCTGTGCTCAGGGTGACCCACACTTTGAGTTACAGACACAAATCTTCTCACACATTTCCGGATCTCACACAGCAGAAGAGTAGCAAAAATCACGTGTACAAAGAGAGCCAACTGAGAGGCCCGACTGTGTAAAAGCTGAAGACATAGGTATTTACAAATCTGTCTACATATTTACGGATCTCTGTACGCATTTGCAGATCTGTGTACAGATCTACAGATCGTTGTACAGATTTACAGATTATTGTACAGATTTACAGATTGCAATACACTTGCAAATCTGAATACAGATTTGTAGATTTTTTTTACACATTTACATATCTGATTACGCACACACAGATTCTAAATACACATTTACAGATTTTTGTACACATTCACAAACTTTATTACGCTTTTAAAAATTATTTTACATATGTACATATCTGATTACGCACACACAGATTGAGATACGCATTTGCAGCTATTTTGCTACCATAATGGCCCCATAGCTTAAGTCTACTGTGATCAAACTGTTACAGACACATGAAGGAGCCGCAGTGTTGCAGCTCAGGTCCATTAAAACAACAGTAATGACAGTAACAAAGTCCAAGAGTCTCTGGATAATATTTAACATGTATAAAAGTACAAAGTACAGTATGGACATTATGTAACACCCTCTGCTGCATCAAATATTTAAATAACTTATATAACATAAATGTTTAAGCTTTTACCCTACATTATTATACAGATATAGTTTATTGTATATTATGTACTGTGTTGTTTTTACCCATCACCAAGAGAAATCATTAATCATTAATCAATGAATTAAAAACTCTATAAATGTGACAAACAAGCAAACAAAACAAAACAGTGCAGATCATTGATTTGTAAGAGATACACCATCTGTATGGAGTCTGGGATGTGCCACTGGAATAATAATGTAACTTTTTGTTTTTTAATACTAGTCAATTATTAATTCAGTACATTAAAAAAAAAAAAAAAAATTTAAATGCATTGATCCTAAATTTGCATTTAACAGTACATTAAAGACTGAAATAAAAATAATATATGAAAAGTTCATTAAAGATCAATTAAAGATTATATTTCCTTTTTGTCCTTAAGTGTATATCAATATCAATAAATGTAATGTAATATGTGAACTCTAAATGTTATAAATGCGAAATGTTTAAATGTTATAGCATTTAGTTCCAGTATCTAATTTGCAAAACTGACTTTTTCAGTTTGCTGGCTAATAAAATTCTATGAATAAAATGGGAAAAAAAGGAATATATATTGGATAGATGGTCTAGTATAGAAATAGATCATTGTAACACTAATGGTGTCATACAGTATCTGTAAGTCAGAGATTTCTCTTCTTTTCATTTATATTTTTATAGGAGGGTTGTGACTGCCATAAACTTGGAAATAATTGGAATAAATTTGAACTGTATAAAAGACTGAAATCTCTGACAGCAGAAACAACACGCAGGAAGGTTTCCCCTGCACCACAGTCTGTGTTAGAGACACATATGGAGGCTGTCTCAATCGACTCTAATGCAAAAATCTGGTTAAACATTGGCCCAAAGTTTGCCTTCCGCCTTCTGTTGTTTTTACACTAAAGGTCCGCCAATTGTTGGTGCCATTATTGACTTAGTAATTAAAGTATTTTAACGTGGGGATTCTGTAATCATTACATATGCCACCATCTGTCCCTGCCCCGCTGCATGAGCACCTGAAATGGATTTTTCCTCCTGAGTAGATAACGTATAAAAACCAATCAAGAGGGGAGGGGGAAGGACGGAGGATGGCCACGTCACTGCCATTCATCTAAAACACTCTGACTCATGCCATTGTGTGTTTTTAGTTATTGGATTTTTATTAAATATTTAACTCCGGTCTGTCAGTTTGATGTATGAGGTTCCTCCCTGAATATAAATTCATTAACAGAGCCAAGAAAACCTACAATAATGTACTTTTATGTCTCTCAAAAGACTTCAAAATTAGCCTACTATTATGGATGATACTTTTATTTTGTATTTTCATTAAATGAAAAACATTCTATAAACATAAAACTATTGAATTGTATTTAAAAGGACGTTTTAACCTCTTTATGTGTCATGATGTGAAAATGGCCTCTCTCACAGGGACTAAAGACTACAGTTATTATTTACATTCAAGACAAACCACTCTCCAAGTAGAGGACTAAACAGAATAAGGAGGACAATATAAAAGCAACCAAAAATGTCCTAACAAAAGGCAACAACAATATTTATAAATACTTTGAAACCTGGAGCAACATCACTTTTCCTGTGCTACTTTTACACGCCTTTCATAAGTGGCGATTTTTTTTGGAAATACGTCCCACAAATTGCAAAACAGAATAATGATAAAGAATAAATAGAAATAATAATAATAATGATACGTTGAGAAATGATTTTGAAAAAACAGGGAAAAAAGGAAAAACTAGGGAAAAACTGTATTTATGATTATAATTATTATAACATTTAAATTTAAATTACATTACAGATTTTATTATATTTTTAAGCACTTTTACCAGGTCATTTCGTTATTTGTTGATTTTAACTTTTGATTCTTTTTTTTAAAATAATGTTCTTATTTTTAATTTTATCTTTTTACCAATTTCTTGCTAATTTTTTTATTCATTTCTTCTTTTAGTGCTTATTGCCTTCTTCCCATGATTTAAAAAGAAATCAAGCCAATTTTCTCAGGTTTCATGGGGTTAATTTGATTAAATAACCTCTTTTTTTCACATCATGATATCAAGAGGAATATCCAAACAGAAGTGCATTTCTTCAAGTCACATAGCTGTTAGACCCTGCTCAGTAATTGACAACATAACATGTGCAGTAAAGCTAAATTTAATGAAAAGATCAATGTAATTTGATTAAAAAATAAAGGGAAAATAGAGAGTCATCCATACTATTCAACATATATGGAGAATAAAGTTTACAATCTTAAATGAACAAGAAATGAATTAATGAAATGGGTTTAAATGGAGATTTTCTCTGTCTCTCTCTATAATTCATATTTAGTTACATTTTGCTTTCTAGGAAACTTACAGGAAAATGGCAGACCCATAAAATAAAGTTTACAGCGGGGGTGTCAAACTCATTTTAGTTCAGGTACCACATACACCGGACCTGTGAAACCATCAACCATTGCAAGGTAACAAGACAAATATATATGTGTGTATATATAACGTCTATATGCAGTATGTCTATATGGAGTAAAGATGTTTGATTTTCAGGATGGGTGTAGCGTGAAATGTCCCTTACTCAAATATTATATTTATACAGAGTCACCATGTTTCTAATGCATCTGTTCAGAACATGGTGGTTCTAGTTTTAACCATTAGTGAGGTGGCTGTTCTGTTTCTTGAGGCCAGCTGTATTTTCCTACGTACTTCAGGAGGTTTGTCATATTGGTACTTATTGTAAGTGACTATTACATTGATTATCCAAGAAAAATCTGTCAGAATATTACAACAGATTATAGGCGGCTGATGAAATTGGTGGACAAGAACATCCTAGGTACGATCATCTCTTTGTTATCCAAAGGGCTGGATGAGATCCTCTGGCCATCCTACAGTAAATGCTTTTCCATCAGTGCAGCGGACAAAAACATTTCGGTGTCATAAAACAGTCGAGTTCAGTGAAATTTACAGATGTTCTGGGATCAGTCTGGTAAAAGGTTTGAGATTTTTACTGAAGTATGTTTAGTCAGAGAAAACAGACTGTCGTGTTCCAGCCTCCTTTGATCTTATGGTTTTATGATGTCCCATCTGCTCCGGCACCGACAAACTCAAGAGGAGACATGTTTCCATGTTTTACTGAGGTCACCATGGTGTGATATTAACAGCTCCCTCTCATACACCCGCCCTCCCTCCTTCCCCCCCTCTCTGTTGGTTCTTGTAACATTTTGGTAAACACTTTTATCTGACTCATATCTGCCCTCCATTGTGCCGCAGGGAAAGCAAATAATTACAAATGAAAACCTCCCAACTTTGATCTACAATCTTCAATTGTGATGCTGTCGTGTAATCTCGGAGTTCAGCCATTAAAGAGTCGTGTGTTCGGAGCTCTGACACATGGTCTTTGAATCGGAGGTGATAAGGACTCTATTGGGGTCTCTATTATTGACTGGAAATCAATCTGCTGCGGAGGCAGACAAAAGCAAGCGCACAAACTGTTCTCTGTACTCTTCAGTATCTCTCCATTATTACGGCTAATAAGTAAAAGGACAAACATCTAACCCGAAGGGACATAGTAATATGTCATGTAGAGCTGCAGCAGCTAATGTATAGCCACACTAGCCGCTAGTCTGGATTAAAATATTTTAGCAAGTATTACAGAGATTGTCATGAAGTTTGAGCAGACGTTCATGGTTCCCACATGATGAATCCAAGTGACTTTGCTGATCCCCCTGACTCCTCCTCTTTAGCGCCACAATGAGGTAGACATTTTTGCCTTTTAGTGAAATGATCTGACATCTTTTGAATAGGTTTGCGGAGAAATTTTGTGCCGACATTTCCTGTTTCTCTCTGGATTAAATCAAGCTTTGGGGATCCTTTTTACTTTCCATCAGATGCCCATCAGCAGATGTAACCACGCTAAACTAAGATGGTGAACATTCTAAACATTATACCTGCTAAACATTAGCATGTTAGCATTGCCATCATAAGCATGTTAGCATTTAGCTCAACAGCCCAATTGAGAGCATAAATGTTGGCAATGTACGTTCTGAAAACCACAAATTTGTAAAAATTTTATATGTAGCAGATATGTTGAAACATTATGTTTCTTTACAATTACATCAATTTTATGTTGTGACAATGCTGTAGATAGCACAAGATTAGGTCCAAGCACAAAAATCACTTGGTTGGGGTTAGGAAAAAAGTCATGTTTTGTCTTAAAATATCCAGATTGGTTGCTAAAAACACAGCTGCTTCTGTTGTTAGCTGCTTTTGGCTGCTTGGCTGCCATCTCCCTTAAGTCTCCCGCTACCCACCATTCCTCCTATCTTCCTCTACCCATCTATTGGATGGATTGCTTTGAGATTTTATGCTGACATTCACGTTCCCCTTAGGATGAAATGTTATAACTTTGGTGATCCCTTTGACTTTCCATCAAACACCACCACCTGTGAAATATTGTGAAATGTCTTGGTTTATGACCAAATACCAGCAGACATTGAAACATTCCCTTCAGCATCAGCTGTTTATTGCTAATTAGCAGATGTAACCATGCTAACACGCTGAACTAAGATGGCAAACGTAAACTTTATACCTGCTAAACATTACCATGTTAGCATTGCCATTGTGTCGCACACTCTGACTCCATATGCATTTCTTTTATTCTGATGATGACCTTTCAGCCTTTGCACCTTCTTCAAGATCTCTAAATTACTGTCTGAACTACTAAAGAGTGTACTGTACCATATGTCTGTGCAGAGCAGGTGTGAAGAGGTGTGCTGTTAGGCTGCTTTTTGCTTGTTGTCGTGTCAATAAATACAACACCACTGTGACTAACAAATATTTATTTACATCAATTTGCAGACAGATGAAGTGGAAGCCCTTAGGCATCATTTAGGAGCAAAAGTTTATGATTATTTCCAAACTGGAAAAATGATCAATTGAAAAATACAGCTGTGGATATGAGACAAATATCTGTGTCAAAGTGACTGTGGTTATAAATTGTATGTCTTTAAAGTAATGATCCTAATTTTCATACAAATAAATATCTTTGCTCTCCTCTTTAGGTATATAATACAGTCGGGGATAAAAATATCATGTAAATCTTTCTAAGTCTTTTTTCTTTATCTCTCAATGCAGCAGTGTCCTGGCTCCATGCTCATACTGTACCTTACAGTTGGATGCTCTGGATTTGAATGTGGCTGGCTGTACTCGTCACTTACGTACATTCTGGATCTGATGGGAACTGGACTCCAAACATCAGGACAGATCTCCTGAAAACGTTTGTGTTTTCTGCTGCGTCATTGTACTCCCCCTGCTCCCATGAAGACAGTATTGATGGGAGGCAGCGAAGACACCAGGTCCTGCACCTCAGAAGAAGACGGCACACGCTGCTGAGACAGCAATGCATCCTGGGAGGTGAACGGAGAGGGAACTCCAAACATGCAGGGAGCAGATCCTGACGAATGATCTGAGGAGGAAACAATAGAAATGCAAGATGTAATTTACATCCCTGGCCATCTTATAGATTTCTTTCATATTTAAGTGTTGAGAAGTTTAAACCTGACCTGCTCCACTTTCGGCATCAGTGAAATACGCTCCTGTTGTTTTCCTTCCAGGTTCGTCCAGGATGTTGAGCGGATCATGGACTTCAGAGTACGGTGAAGGGAACGGGCGCAGGCTGCCGACGGTGCTGATAACAGATACGTGCTGGTCCACCAGTGATGTCATACGCTGGCTTTCCAGGTAACTACTGTTGCCATAGTAACCTGCCACAAGTTAGGCATTGAGTTCATGTTAGTATTTGGGGCTATTTGGATTGTGCACATAGAATAGTGGTTCCTAACCTGGGGATTGGACACCCTAAAAGGGTAAAAATAAAAATCTGGAAGGTCACTTTTTGCTTTTTGACAATATTATACTGTTTTGTTTTATATTCTATATTGAAAGACTGGATTCTTTCAAGTGTCACAGTGGTGAAATGGTTTGCACTATGGCATCACAGCAAGAGGGTTCTAGGTTCAAACCAACCAGCAGTCAAGAGCCCTTCTGTGTGGAGTTTGCATGGTTCTCCTGTGTCAACGTGGTTAGTTAGGTTAATTGGTGACTTTAAAATGCCTGTAGGTTTGAATGTGAGCATGAATCATTGTCTGTCTGTCAGCCCCATGATAGACCTGTCCAGAGTGTACCCCGCCTGTCACCCACTGTCAGCTGGGATAGGCTCCAGCCCCCCAGCAACCCTGAATGGGATAAACACTCACTGATAATGAAAGAATGGATTGTTTTTCCTCTGTGCATCTCTAAATGCAATCAAATTCTCTTAATTATTTCTTTTTTAAAACTTATTATTCTTGAAGAGTACGGAGACAAAACAAAAGCCAAGGCTGGGAACCACTGTCATACTGTACAGACTGATAAAAGTCAGCAGTGAGAGTGTGGCATCTTAACATATTGCACAAACACAATTTAAAATAATTCTGCAAAATTTTTTGTATGGATAAATGGGCATTTTGCTTCCTTTTGGCAACATAACAACAACAATAGTGATTTGTTCATCATGAAACATAGTTTAAGATTTTCAATTTGCTGTCTTTAAAGCCTACCGAAGACTTTAATAGTCACAGGAAGTGATGTGTGTTATGTTTTTTGAAAATAAATTCAGACTGTGGCTAAAATAACTTCATATAAATAAACTTTAAAATCTAATGTATTGACTTTCTGTCAGCAGAAACTGACAATATGCAAATATTTGCAGCTAAAAAACACAGTACATTGTAATAAGTGAGTTTGTCAAAAGTCACTAAATTCAAACTGAGTTAGTAATACTACGTAACTTTTACAGATTTCCCTTAATTTTCTAATATTGCATTCTTAAAAATTACAAAATATGTTTCCAGTCTGAAGGACAACATCACATTGAATAAATATTCTGTACCTTCTTATTCTGACTCTTCCCTGAGGCCACATGAGACTTACATTGAGGGAATTATTTAAAGCTAACACAGCACGGTGGCACCTCTACATCTAATAAAAATCTTCAGGCCTTCTTGTGCATTACTTAAAGTTTATTTCCCTGTGTCACATCACCCACCAGGTGATGTGATAATGGCAACAGACTACTTCCCAAATGAATGCCACAGTCTGAGTTCTTACCGCCATGTCCTGCAGCAGAGTACGTCTGTCCCTGACACCCACCGCCCGTTGGGTTCAGTCCAGCCCCCACAAAGCTGAACCCCTCTGCTGAGTCCAGAATCTGAGCTGCCGTCTGAGCGTCCAGTCCCTGTTCAGTCTGAGCTGCATCTGAGCCTGAACTGTAGTTGGATGTGGGACGGACCACAGAGCCGTAAGTTGTCAGGGAGCAGTTTGTGCTATTAGATGAGTGATGGGCCGACGGGTGATGATGGCTGTAGAAGACGTCTTTAGTCAGGTGCTGGTCGTTGAAGGAGGGGTACCGGGAGAGGTGGTAGGCCAACGATGACGCCTGAGACTGAACTGAAGCCAAACACTGGTTCTGAGTTTGAGGCCTGAAACACAGAGAAAACAAATCTTAACAATGACATCAAAATATATTTTATTTAACTGTCAGATATTTGAAAATTCAAACATGGACGGGAACTTGACAGTTGCCAGTGCCACAGTTTGGTATGTTGCTGTGGGCGACTAGTCCAACACATGCTAATATGTGGTCACCTTTTTTCTCCAATTACATAACATCCAGACATTCAGGAGGTTTTCACTGACGCTGAATAATCCACAAAGGTCTCCTTCCCTTCAAAACCAACGGACCAGGGGTCTCAATTCTAAAACAGTGCATAGGATCCATACTAAAAAATGTACATACAGACAAAGGACAAAACTGGTGTGTGCCAAAAAATATTCAACAGTTTCTACAATCAGGGTTCCACCTCACCATCTGCATCGACAGTTTCTTGTCTCCAAAATGTCTGTGAGCATGGGTCAAAGTTTCTCCCATCAAGTCTGCTTTTATAGATCACAACTTTTCCATGGGAAGTGCTGTACGCCTCTTTCAGGCCTTGTTTTGTGCATACGCAATGTTTATTAATGAGACCCCCCGATCATTTTAACTGCTAGAAACACTGAATAAAGCAGTTTCACATTACTAATCGGTGTAATTTCTTACTACGGTGGCCGGCGTGGAAACGCGAAAATGTGAAATCACGAATGGCCCTATCTGGAGCCAGTGTTTGGTTTGTTCCTTCTGGGCTACTATAGAAACATGGCAGTGCAACATGGCAATCTCCATAGATGAATACCAGCTCCCTATGTAGATATAAACGGCTCATTGTAAGGTAACAAAAACACAACAATTCTTATTCTCTGGTCATTATATGCTAAGAAAACATACTTATTATATTATATTCCATTTTTGCCAATATATCCCTGTATCCTACACACTGGACCTTTAAATCCTTTTAAAAATAATAATTAAAAAAATTACATTTCAATATAATACCTCCAGTGGAGACCTTATTTAATGGCAATATATTTTTTAACCAAATTTATGTTAAAAATTAAAATCTCCATGATTTACCATTTCATAGCAATATGGTAAAATGAACCAAAAAAAGCCAACAATAAAAATCACAAAAAGAGAAACATCTGTGTTTTCATAATTAAAATTTGGCACTAGAATCATATCAGGGTAAGAGCTAATCATTACCTTACAATAGAATATATTAAACAAAATGTGACAGCCCTGAAGTACATCAAAGTTGTAGATGCACAGTCCTAAATGAAGCTGACCTGAGTGCAGGCTGGTAGTTTGAGGCTGTGGAGCCCCCAGTGGGAGGGAAGTAACCAGAGCTGGTCTGAGGTAAGCAGTGGTACAGGGTCTCAGGGTAAGAAGAGCAGGGGCTGGGCTGGGTCATGGTGCTCAGAGTGGACAAGCAGGAGGAGGAAGAGGAGGAGCAGGTGGAGGAAGAAGTAGGAGTAGTAGTAGTCAGGGGTCTCCCTGTCATGGGCCCCTGGTTGATGACGGAGCCTCGGTGCACTAACGCTGCTGGAGAGATAGGGGGCGTCATGAGAGGGCCGCTGACCTGAGAGAAGTCCATCTGACCTCCTGAGTGTGAAGAGGGGAAACGCACATGGACAGGAAGTGTTAACATTACAGGATCGTTTTATACGACGGAACTGTATTATACATTGAGAGCGTTAATATAGCAGCGAACAACAAGTCACACTCCCTCTGTGTGTGATGTAATCCGAGCTTATCGGTCTAGCTAATCGCTGCCACTCTCTACTGTGCTCATACAGCAAGTTACAGCTGATAACACTTTCGCGATGCATGGTGACTGAACAGCATTATCGGGGAAAGGTAACACCCATTCTCCAGTTCCCCCTTGGTTAACACCTAGATTGAGATAAAGTTTGGGGTCCCCCAGGGGTCAATTTAGGGTCCAACTCTTTTTAATCTCTACATGCTTCCTCTGGGGGACGTCATCAGGAGGCACGGCATCAGCTTTCATAGTTATGCTGATGTTTCGCAACTGTACACTGCCGTGTCTCCTGATGACACAGGGCCAATTGATGCCCTTTTAAACTGTATTTTAGATATAAAGTCATGGATGGCAGCGAATTTCCTGCAGCTCAACCAGGACAAAACAGAGGTTTTAGTCATTGGTCCTGAAGGCCAGAGAGAAACTTTTACCAAAACTACAGGATTTTAAACCAACACAATCTGTAAAAATTCTGGGTGTGATTTTTGACTCTGAGCTCTGTTTTATTCCACATATTAAAAACATAACAAAGGCAGGTTTCTACCACCTTAAGAATATAGCCAGAATCCGCCAGTTTCTCTCTCAGGCCAGCACGGAGGTGCTGATATATGCTTTTATCTCCTGTAGGTTATATTATTGTAATGCCCTGCTCTATGGTCTTCTCAAAAAGAGTATCTCAAATCTACAGTTATTACAGAATTCAGCTGCACGAGTGCTGACGAGGACCAGAGGGCGGGAGCACATTACACCAGTTTTAAAATTGCTGCGTTGGCTCCCTGTGCGCTTCAGGATCGATTTTAAGGTTCTTTTATTAGTTTTCAAAGGTCTTAACGGTCTTGGGCCTTCTTATTTATCTGACCTGCTTTTACCATATCAACCCTCGCGGACCCTGAGATCCTCCGGCACCAGCCTTTTAACCATACCACAAGTTAGGACTAAAACACACGGGGAGGCGGCATTTAATTATTATGGCCCCCGCTTGTGGAACAGCCTGCTGGAGAACCTCAGAGCTGCAGAGACTGTTGATGTTTTTAAAAAGAGGCTCAAGACTCATCTTTTTAATCAGGCTTTTAACTGATCTCTTTATTTTAAATTCCTCTTATAACCGATTTATCCATCTATTATCTATTTTTTATTTATTTTTTATATTCTTGCCCTTCCTCTTTCTACGTTCTTATCTCATTTAACCTTTATCTTTTGTTATTTTAGTTAGCCTATAGGTTTTAGTTTTGATGCATTTTATGTCTCTGTTTTAGATCATTCTTACCTAGCTACTAACTCAATTTTATGAGCTAAATAGCTTTTTGTTGGGTGGGAGGGTTGGGTTTTCTCTTTTCTTTTTGTTTTCTGTTTGGATCTTTGTTGTTTTTAACCTCTGTGAGGCACTTTGTGTTACTGTTGTATGAAAAGTGCCATATAAATAAAGTTGATTTGATTTTGATTTGATTTAGATTTGTCGGTAGTTTTGGCATTGTTAGCACTGTTTGCACTGTTAGCGCTGTTAGCTGCTTAGCCTCCTCCATGTTGAGAACTGTGTGCAGGCAGCCTAAATCAGACTCTAAAAAAAACACAGATCTGCTCTAAGTGTCATACACAGCTCCTGAAAGCTGCACTTATACTATTGCTTTCTGCAGCTCTATTTAGTTTAGTTTTTTTTTTAATCCTGTTAGTATCCCCATTAGCTAATGCCCTTGCATCAGTTTATGTATAATGACTGTGGTCTCACTAGCATAGGTTGCACAACGTTTAAGGAGATTGTGAACGGTTCAGTCAACCTTGCTTTCTTTTCACTGTGATCACAAAGGTATGGAGCACCCAAAGTCCCAAAAGGTGATTTCACTCACTCTTACCTAACAAGATAAGAAACATCACCTTACTGGACTTAAGCCGCCTCGCACAACAGTTCTTTTTAACATGACCAAATAATAAACCACAGTTTGCCTTAAAGGGCTTTTCTACATATGAGACCCTCTGTCTTTGGACCCTTACGGCAGATATGGACAAACTCCCTGCCAACAACAGCAACAACAAAAAACCCTTTAACAGGGAACAAAATGGAAGAAACCTCTGAAAGAGCAACTGAAGATGGACAGACGTGCAATAGCATAGGCCACCATGATAAAATTACAGTCCAGACAATCAATATGACATACGACCATAACCAAAAAGTTGATCAGGATAATGTCATTCATCAAACACTCATTTTGATAGATATCAATAGATTTAAGTATTAATATTGTGGAAAGTAGTACAGTTTAGATTTAATATCATCTTCTGCATAGCATTGCCCTCAGGCAACAAACCACATTTTCAGACCTCACACTGGCCCTTTAAAAGAAAACAAAATGTTTTTTTCAAATAATGTTACCAGACACATCTCTGGCCAATGAAATGATGAGTTGAAGGTGGTGTGCCATTCATTTGGGGGCAGGAAACCCCCTTTCAGGAAGCAGCACCACATGGGACAGATCGCCACTAGTAGGTAAGATAAATATCACTATTTTACATGTTTACATTGAAATAACTGTATATAAAAAAATACTTGCATGTGCATGAACATGTAAATAAGTATATTTGATTGTTTGAGTACTTATTTTGTTTTTATTTATACAGTAAAACTGTTTATTTTCATTCGTCGCCTCAAGGCAACACTGTGCAGTTAGCCCAATTTTTTTCAGGCAATATAATGCATTAGCATATGTGTGTAGAGATGTGTTTGTATGCATTTAAATGATCATAGTCAATGTTTTTTACTTTACAATCTACTGATACTTACAGGACATGGACATAAGAACATTTTACAGCAGAAAGCAGCAGGAATGTGCAGTTAGGGACATTCCCTCAGAGTGTGAGGACAGTGAGCTGTCTGACAGTGACAGTGAGGGAGTGGATCAGGAAGAATGGATCCCTGAGTCAGGTTTGAGGGACACTTAGGGGCTCAAGGGTCAGTTAGGGGTCAGTTGGTAAAGTAATTGTGTGTGTGTGTGTGTGTGTGTGTGTGTGTGTGTGTCCTTTTTCTTCTTTTCAGGAGAAAACCAGCCTCAAGACAGTGAGTCTGAGACAGAGGAAGAGCAAGGAGATGAAGATGAAGAGGAAGGTGAAGTGTCTCACCTCCCAAGATGGAGAAAAGTCCACAACGCCAGCATCAATGCCTACCCAGAATGACAGGGCCATGAAATGTATGAAATGTTGACATATGAAATTTATGAAATGTTTACATTGTTTATTTGTTGTTTGTTTATTTGTTTATGCTTGTTCCATTAATAAAACTTATTATAGAAAACCTTGGTGTTTTATTACCCTCGTCGTACAATGTTGCCTTGAAGCAACAAACCAATATTTGTTTGGGGGGGGGGGGGGGTCAAATTTTGTGATTGATGTATTATCAGGGGCCCCAAAGCTCCCCCAAAATAGAGTGAAATATTTTTTTCCCAAAAAATTAAAAAGTCATGCAGTAGAGGGTTATGTCTTAGGGCTGTACAGAAGACAAAAAATGTTGCATTGTATTTTGTTTTACCTGAAACTGTGAACCCAGCAGACTCTGTCCCCTGATAGATGTTGGTGCTTGTTTCCAGACTTTGCTGCTGATTGGTGGGCAGAGACATGTAGGCGTGTTCGCCCAGAGACTCATTCTTCACTGATTGGTCGATTGCAGCGTTGGTCTTGTTGCGATTAGCTAGGAAGCAGGAACTGGGAGAGGCCATGAACGCTGCTTTACTTGCATCTGAAAGTTAACGTCACATCATCAATAACAACATCTGGTGAAACTTACTGAAGCAGGTACCGGTTGAGCGGTTGATGTTGATGTCAGTGATGATGATTTAGTGACACTGTAGGACCTGTTCTGTTGTGTGCAGGGATGTAATGTAAAGATGATAGAACTAAAAAAATAATTAATTAATCACACTTTACTACTGTAGCACCGATTCTTGAGGCACTGAGATCATTATGTTGAAAATCTGCAATGCTACGTCTTTCCAAAGGCTGAGAGTTGAGGACTTTGCTTTGTTGGTCCTTGCTGTGGATAGTTCAAGCATCACTATATCACTAACATAAGCCAACCAGTGATAAATGCTGAGTGAGTGAGTGAGGAGGGAGCCAGTGTAGGGCAATCATTTTCTTTGATGCGGTTGAGCCAGCTAGCCAAATTTTCCTCTGTTTTGTGAACAAGTTCAGTAATTAAATAACTAAGAGAACAATTGGGTCTATAGGGATTTGATGTCCAATCATGTCAGATATCACTGTTGTCATTTTAACCTAAAATTCAAACACTTTTTTACATTCTCAGACCATGTGTAAAAAAGTTTCAATTAGTTCAGGCTGGCAAAAAGAGCTGGGATGGGGCTAGGGCTAGGAATGGCTTTGGTGATGTATTTCCTCTGAGGAGTCCAACATGCCTTATGGTATATGTTGAAATGGATCAGCTGTTCAGTGTTTGTGTTGATGCTTGATACCTGCATTTTTCATGTATTTGTCCAGCAGGTTCTGCAGGTCCTGCTCCTTGTCGTTGTTGAACTGAGTCTCCAGAGCCAACAGGATGTATTCGTCCAACAGCATCCTGATCAGATGGAAGGAACCTGCCAGTGTCCAAAATGCAAAGAGAAAAGAGGTCATCGTGACTGAGGTGAGACTTTGTGTTTACCTACAGATCAAACTTCCAGAGAGATTAGACGACCTCACTGTGTCTTCTTCTTTATTTACCGTGTGACCTTTAGGATCAAGCTGTTCTTTGTTTGACCTGCGGGGTCACAGCTTTAAAACCTTCTGTGTGTGTTTGAGCTTCACCGGGAGTCTTCAGACCAAATGGTTAGTGTTTATTCACGTACATGTTCTATGTGTGTGTGTGCGTGTGTTTGAACAGAGAGCACGCGACCCGCAGATAAGACTTTGTTTAATCAGAGTCTGGCCATTACAATTTATGGCACTATTGTAGCAATCTGCTGCAAGCTGGCTTGTATTAGTATTGTGTGTGTGTGTGTGTGTGTGTGTGTGTGTGTGTGGACTGAATGATGGCGAAGAAAGGAAGACAAAATTAATCAGCTCAGTGACAGTTATTAATTTCACAAACAGTTGTCATTATGTTCAGTTTGTCGCTTTCATAAATTGTGTTTTGATGTTACCTGATTAACAGGTTTGTTTGCACCAGTTAGACCATATTTCCCTTCTGGTATCTTTGAGTTGAAAGGTATACATTATATACTCATATCGTGATTTATCAGTTTTAGTTCTGTTTGCTCTGAAAGACAAAAAAACACTTTGTTTTTTTTTGTTTGTTTTGTTTTTGTGCTGTGAAGAAACCTGACCTGATGGCAAACAAGATGAAATACAAAAGAAATGTTTGATACCACCAGTGTACTCATTGATGGCCATGCTAGTTTACAAAAGTTAGATTTAATTCTGATATTAAATGAGGTAAACATTTATTGGTGTTACAATTTAACATACTGTTTGCAGAAGCATGTAAAAGTCTGGTCACCCCAAGACAAATTAAGCAAGACTAAAGAGCTTTTGCATTAAAACCTTTAGCAATATCAAATGTATTATTTAATTCAATTGTATTTAATTTAATTTAATTTAATTTAATTTAATTTAATTTAATTTAATTTAATTTAATGTTATTTTATTTCATTCAGTTTAATTTGATTCATTTTATTTTTATTTCATTTTATTGTGCAGCAAACTTTTTTCTGCATTTTTCACTTTAGAAAATTAACAAAGCATATAGTTTGTTTAGGAACAGTGGTGGAAAAAATACTCCTTTACTCTTTACTTAAGTACAAGTAGGAACACTACAATGTAAAAACACTACATGTGAAAGTCATGCATTCATAATCGGAAGTAAAACTACTCAAGTACTTGCATCAAAATATTCATAGAGTACAAACAGTAAAAGTATTCGTAATGCAGAATGGCCCATTTCAGAATAATATTGTTGGATTATAATTATTGATACTTTAATGTGTAAGGATCATTTTAAACAGTGTTGGGTGGCTTAAACTATGAAAACATGTCATAATATTTTTTTTAATTATATTGTGTTCTAATAATCAAGTCACTAGTAACTTCAACTGTAAAATAAATGTAGGAGTAAATAAGTACAATACTTCTCTCTGAAATGTAGTGTAGAGTACAAAAGTAGCATTAAATGTAAATGCTCAAGTAAAGTACAAGTATTTTAGTCTTATACTCAAGTAAAGTACTTAAGAAAATGTACTTTGTTACTTTCCAACACTGGGAAATCTCCTTACCAAAGCTGGAGGCATTGTTGAGCGTGAGGTTGTGCATCACTCTGGCACCAAAGAAACTCCACCTTAAGAGGAAATCCTGAGCTCGCTTCTTTACTGATCGACCGCTCTGCTTCCCCGGCTGGTCAGAGACAGAAGAGACAGAAAGGACAAACTGTTTAGTCTCACAACAGGACATTTTGCAGGACAAATACTGTACGAGTCCACACAGTGCCAGGTGGAACAGCTGTTACCTTGATGACTTTATGCTCCACGACTGAGTCCAGCCACTCAATGAAGGACTCCACTGTTGCGTTCTTTCTCAGCAGCTCCTTCAGCTCCTGAAAGACGGTGATGGAGTCATCTGGAAGGAAAGAGACAGAGGAGACAAGCTGCGTCATTATTAATAAAACAGATTCTCATTCCTATATTAGACCGATAGAAAACAACTGCTGGTTGTAAAAAAGCTGTATGAATGCATCCTTTCAGAATTACATTAGTCTATGGATTTGCTGATGAGAATCATCTGATAATAATTAAAAATGTAAAAGAAAAAAAAACATCTATCTCAGTTATGATGATGTAGATACGTAGAGATTCCATTTTCATCCAGTTGATTTTAGAAAATATGAGCTAGCTGGCACATTTTGGAGGTACTTTACTTGACTTTTAACGGATGT
Organism: Epinephelus fuscoguttatus; assembly: GCF_011397635.1. Classification (NCBI taxonomy): domain Eukaryota; kingdom Metazoa; phylum Chordata; class Actinopteri; order Perciformes; family Serranidae; genus Epinephelus; species Epinephelus fuscoguttatus. Next base: position 29,045,117 of record NC_064762.1, on the reverse strand, counting down.
ACATTGAGGATGCAATTGCCCCAAGTGATTACATTGCAGGGCGGCACGGTGGTGTGGTGGTTAGTACTGTCGCTTCATAGCAAGAGGGTTCCCGGTTCAATCCCGGGTGTGGGAGCCCTTCTGAGCGGAGTCTGCATGTTCTCCCCGTGTCAGCGTGGGTTCTCTCCAGGTACTCCGGCTTCCTCCCACAGTCCAAAGACATGCAGGTTAATTGGTGACTCTAAATTGTCCGTAGGTGTGAATGTGAGTGTGAATGGTTGTCTGTCTCTATGTGTCAGCCCTGCGATAGTCTGGCAACCTGTCCAGGGTGTACCCTGCCTCTCACCCAATGTCAGCCGGGATAGGCTCCAGCCCCCCCGCAACCCTCAAGAGGATGAAGCGGTTAGAAGATGGATGGATGGATGGATTACATTGCAGCCTGCTTCACTTGTGCAGACTGCTGCCCTCGCTCCATACTGGAGCAGTTTCAAAAGTTCTCATTTGTCACTCAGACACAAACATGTGGGAAAACTGGGACCAGAAAAATGCCAGATACCAAAGACGTGAGTACTTCTTCCACCACTGTCTTACACTCAGAGTAGATGTCTGGGTCCTGGTCTCCAGCAGTGTTTACGCTGAGCAGAGGCTGTGAGCTGATGCTGCTGAGATCCACATTGTCGATATCTGACACCATGCTGGTCACTACAGCCTGGTCGAACAGCGCCGGACGGGCTATCTGAAATAAAGACCTCAGAGATCATTATCATGTTTATTTTGAGACATTAAAGTATACTGTAATCTATTCTGCTCTTCAGTGAGTGTCGTACCTGTGCCAGGTGTAAAAACGACGTCTGTCTCTTCAGGGAGGAAACAAAGTGACGTGCTATGGGGAGTTTCTTGGCTGCAAGGCATTCTGGGAGGTTCTCAAGGGAGGAGGCTAGCCAGTGCTCCCAGTGTTTGGCAAAGTTGCGGATATCTGCCAACAGACTGTTGAACAACATTATACAGATCTCCTCTGAATTCCCAGTAAGTTAATAAATCAATAATTCAGTGTAAAGATCTGCTGTTTTCATCTTTTTTTTATATCATTGTAGCTGCAATAATGTCTTCTGGGTCAGACTGGACTAAAAGCTGCATCCTCGTCTCGACAGTACAGAAAGAAGGTAATTTTGTATCATAACTGAAGGGAATGACGGCCAGAATTCAACATTAAGATCCAGGCATCCCAAATTTGGCTGAAGCTTTTTGCCAATCAGGAAAGTTCCTTCAATCACGTTCATGTTATTCTGGGATATGGAAGTGTTTTATGGCAAATAGGCTTCTAACTTTGTAGCACCAGCGACTACTTTGACAATAACACATGAAGTGAAGTTGAATTAACAAACCTTTCAGGCATCTCCTGCATTGTAGCAGGAATCAGAACATCTGTTAAAACCTGAGAACATAAGACACATCAGTAAAACAAAACAAAAAGGGTTTATTTAAACATTTTGAACCTGCCATTAAAACTTGTTATATAAATGTCTGAAATCCCAAAACAATATTAGCATTTCATAACAACCTTATAGAGGATGGAGTCACAGACGCAGAAGATGTCAACTATAACGGGGTTTTCCAGCAGCGGCAGCAGGTGGTCGGGCATTCCCTGCCAGAAGTGTAGCAGAAAATTCTGGATCTGAAACAAAACATTTGAAGAGTTATATGTAGTTTGAGCAGATGGTAAACAGTTTTGCTGGTTTTACTCTCAAATCAAATACTCCCATGTTGAAGTAATTATCACCTCCTCAAAGTTGACATTAATGGCGTTGTCCAGGATGCACTGGCAGTGAGTTTTATACATCATGATCAGAGTGTCCACCTGCAAAGAGACAATGAAGATCTGACATTAAATTAATTCATGGACACACTCCATTAAAACCAGTCAGAGAGATCACCAGGCATCTTGTTTGTTTATAGTAAATACAGAATATACTGTATATTGAAATTAAAGTGGGATTTATTTACCACTGACCTTTTCTCTGGCGATATTTCCCTGCAGCAGAAGATGCTGAGCATTGGGGAAGTCTGGGAGCAACGTTCCAGTTTTGGAGCTCAGAGAGTATTTCCTGGTGAAGCCTCCCTGAAAAATATAATAATGTCAGGCCCTTTTTCCTTGAGTTGATCTTGACACTGATTTTATTATGCCTCTGCGCAGGTGATGGCCGTGGCTGGAGGCATAATGTTTTCGGGTTGTACGTCCATACTTTCATCAAATCCTTGTAAACGCAATACCTCAAGAACGCCTCAAGGAAATTCCTTCAGATTTGGCAGAAATGTCAACTTGAACTCAATGATGAACTGATTGGTTTTTGGTGGTCAAAGGGCAAGGTCATGTTGTGTGTTGTGTAGGGCCGTAACGGTACATGTATTTGTGTCGAGCCTTTCGGTACGCGACTTTTGGTTTGGCACGACCCTGTACCGAATTATTGGGCGCAGGATATTATTTTATTTTATTTTGTTTTATTTTAATTCCGTTTTTGCGAGCCGAACCATTTAAAATATCTAGTTCCCCGATGGACATAATTGAGTGATGGACCGAGTCCGACCGTAAATCTCCGCTTTCACTTTGTGCAGCACATTCTCGCATTTTGACAACATGGCAAGTGAGTCTGACGAACCTGAAGACCCACCCTCAAACAGTCCTCCGTTTGGGAACACTTTGGTTTCAGGGTAAAATACGAAGATGGAAATAAACAAGTGGACAAGACAACAGCAGTGTGTCGACACTGCAGAACAGCGGTCGGGTATGTACTTGGAAACACGTCTAACATGCTAACACATCTAAAGCGACACCACCCGAGTTTGAATGTTAACCGGCACGACTAGAAAAAGCAATCTGGTGCAAACTACGATATCGTCGTCGTTGAAAAAGAAAGAGCGTTTCCCTGACAATCGCGCTAAAGAAATAAACAACGCCATTGGAGTTGAGTAAAATTGTTTAAGCTGCACTTTAGATATAAGCATGTTTTGTTTACTGCACTTTAACAAAGTGGGAAAGCTAAGTAAGTTCCTAGTAAAACTGAATCTGAGCATTATTACTGTACCGAAAAAAAACGAACCGTGACTTGTGTACCATTACACCCCTAGTGTTGTGTGCTGGTGTTATGTGCAGTACATGAGTGGCTGATGTGTAATATGTATTTTTATGTTGTTTTTTTTTTATGGTGTATGCTTTTCATTTCTTCTGGACTGTTATTGTAAGGCAACAATACTTGGGCAGCTTCTGAATCCAAGACAGATTTCCCTGTGGGGACAATAAAGTGTATTGAATTATCGTATTATGTTGTATCATAAGGATGAACTGATTTTGGTGGTCAAGGGTCAAAGGTCAAGGTCAAGGTCAACTTAACACACTCTGAAAGTCCTGTTGTTGCTTACCTCCTGTTGTTTACTTTTGTACCTTTGCGCAGTTGTGTAGAAATGCACTTCATGAATTTTGTTAATTTAGGGAAAAGTTGAACTCTCATGAACACAGGAATCCCATGACAAACTTTCAACCAGAGAGGGCAATAAAACTCTACTTTCCAGCTTGGTGTTAAATACTCTTTAAAGGTATGCTATACAGGATTGCAGGTTACTGTTTGTAAACACACTTGGCAGCAAAAGTGAAAGTGCCACTGGTACCTGGTCACTACCCTCTTATAGAGCCCCAACATCACCTGAGCACTATGGGGCTACACGCCCATAAATGTCCCAAACACAGAAAATAAGAGGGGGAAAAAAGAAAATACAGGCAGAAAAGTGGAGTCTTTGCAGGAAAATACACCACCACACACTTCTAGGAGGTCATACTGTAGGTGATGGCTGAGAGGGATTACCTCCGTATGAATCTATGCATTGGTTTCAGTCATAGCCCTGCATAGTCTATCTTTAAGTAAAAGTTTCCGTTTTCACTTACCTCATTCTTGAGCTTGCTCCCTGAAAATCTGCAATCAAAGAGACAAATTGCCATTTGAGTCTATACTTTTCACATTAATGAATGTTGATATGTTTTTGTGTAATTTGAGTGATACATTTCCAGATTTATTCCAGATGGACTGAACAGATGAACTTATTATTTAACATGAGTTTGCAAACTATAGATGACATGATGACACACACATACATGGACTTATTAGGGGAAAAGAGTAACAGCAGTTGTGACATTGTTGTGGCTGGTAAAAATGGAGGTGTCATCTGCAAACCTGGTCAAACCTTTTCCAGAGTACACAGAGTGATAGTAAGCGCTGCTTTCTTTGATGCCAATTCCATAGTAATGATATCTGTGTAATGCCAAGAAAATAATAGCACATAATAACCATAATTGCAAAGATTACAAAAAAAACATTTTAAACAACATTTTGGAGTGATATTTTTCATTTACTTGGAGTGCCCTCTGGTGCCAAGTCTTCTTGTTGTTAGAAGAGGAAACTTCTGTCGAATCGTCTGAGGAGAACAGGAGGTAAAAAAGTTCTGATTAGATCAATCAGTCATCAGATTATTGTCACTGGATCAGTATTAGGATTCTACAGTGTGTGGACAGTAATTCATGTTTGATGAACAGTATGTAATTGTTGTAAATGTACTGTTATGTTTTTAAGTGTAGACTTCTAGGAACATTTTCAAGACTATCTTTAATAAATTCTCGTACTTATAACGAGACAAAATCAAACTGAAATCAGTGTGCAAGGAAAACTGAAATAAATGTTAAGGATCATGATGTCCACAGATTGTCACGTTTTATTAACACTAAACTGATTCAATCTATGAGTTTCCCCTTGTTACCTAAAACTAATATACAGCCTAATAGAACATAAAAAAATCGTCAGATACTGTAGATCTCTGTTTCTGATTGTCTAGAAGACATGTTGGACAATAAAGATGTCATAATGTGCTCTGTTCAAACACTCACAGACCTTTCCAAATGTAGCAGCACAGGCCGGCTCTAGTTTCTCCTTCCTGCAGAAGTCCAGGTAGTGAGCATAGAGGATACATCGAGGCAGACACACTCCTTCACACACGATGTAATTCTCCTCCAGCCTGTAGAGAAAACGTCAGTGAGAAAATCACAACAATATCTATACATGTCCACTGAATACAGTAAATGCAAATGCTCACTGGATTTTAGCTCCACAGCAAAAAGAACTGTTACAACAACCAAAATACAGCTTTACAGAGGTGTGTAAATTCATAGTCTGGTTGCCAGCCTTGGTAAAAGTCGAAAAAAGGGAGGAAGAAATCACTTCCGGGTTGTCGTTTTGTTTGAATTAATAATCAGAAGCAACTAGGTAAAAATTCTTACATTTGCACCCCACAGAATAATTTTGTTTTGACTAGAAGAAGTCTTTGTGGAGCTGGGAAGTGCCTTCAGATCTGCTCTAAGTGTGAACAAATGACCTGCAGGTTTAGTCCAAAGTTTCGGCTTGTGAGATTTCATGCAGCCAAAAATGATTTTATAATGACACACAGCAGTTTATAAGTTCTTTAACAATTTTTTCAAACCTCCACAATCATGTTGAAGGATGGAGGAAGGGCAGATTCAGTGATGCAAAACAATGCTGACAACCAGCTGTGGAGATACTTTATAAGGAGTTCATTTGTAAAAAAAATCTAAAACGAATAAACCAAGACCAGTTTGACTGATATTTCCTGCAGTGCACAATAAAAAAAAAAAAAACACGATTTAGGAAAATAAATAAATAAAGCAGAGAAGAATCCTTTATATGTGCAGTATGTCACCCTGGACACATGAGTATGGATATTACTGTCCCTTAACTGGTGTAGTCCAGTTTGCAGTGCTCTTACCACTGCAGAGTGAGCTGTGTCTGTTTCTTCTTGTCCTTAATGATCTGACTGATGGTCTTCCTGGAGGGCGAAATGCTCTGTTTGATGGTCAGGTCAGGGTTAAAGTCCACCAGGTCCTGGTCTTCCTCAGAGGACGGCGTCTCATTACTGTCCTCTGCTTCTGTGATAACATACAGACAGGAATACAGTACACAATTCATAAAAGAGGAGAGTGCTCTGCCTTAAAAAATCTACTTCAGTGTCCTGAAGATGTAGGAAAGATGACTGATGATGAAAGAAGATGTAGGAAAAATCGAAAGGCAGCACAAACCTGAGTCCTGTCTTTTTCCTATATCACTTTGGGGGAAGCAAATATTGAAGTACCATAGGTTAGAGGTTAATCTATACCCTTAATTTCCTTACATAACTTTTTTTCAGTATGGTTGCCACTGTCTTACCAAAAGAGGGTGAAACAGTTTCTTCCTCTCTTGTGTAGCCACAGCCCGTACCTTCTATGGAAAACCCTTAGTTGAGTGCGGTATCTGAGGTGCTTCCTGCATCGTACTGACCTGTCCCTTCTTGTATTAACATTAATTTCAGTTTCAGAGTTTCTTCTCAGACTCCAGAGACAGTTCACATGCCTCCATCATCGCCTTGTAAGAGCTTAAGTTTTTATTTTTTAATTCAAACATCAGTTTTGAGGAGAATGTTAAGAAATTAATTTGAAGTATTTGTGTTTACCTGACCTTGACAAAGTGATTTGAGCTTTCATTGAGCACTCAACTGAGATTGTTCACTGGCCCACACAGTGAACTAAAAATTTGTTTGAGCAATTAAATAATGTGCCACTTTTTTCCAAAGAATATAACAGCTATTCAAAGAGGCCTACAGTAACTACATTTTGAATGTTATTTTGTTCAAAGGGAATGTTTTAATCACTTTTTGCTCTGAAAGAGTTTCTGTCTTTTGGAGAATGTGTCTTCATACAAACTAAAACAAAGGACACCCCACAGTGAGAGAGGAGACAAACCTGAACACTGTTAATGTCATGTCACGATGATAAAAACTACAAAGAATAATAGCTATGTAATAAAGAAATGAGAAACTGTCTAACAAGCCAAATTAAATTTGGAATAAATTTTCAATATTTAATTATAAACAGCAGAGAACAACATGTTATTACTAATATGTTATGTTCAAGAGCTCATAGACTCCCAGTATATCCTCCAAAACACTGGAGCCAACAGCTGCAGAGTTTGTAAGTTTATCATTTAAAACTACAAAGAAGAAAAAAGAATGCAAAATTGAATGTGAATCATGGAGGTCAACAATATTTTTGTATATTTTTCTTAATTTTGTGGGACAATTTCAAAACTTAAGAGCATCAGAGGATTTTAGCGAGTGGACTGGGCAATAGCAACAAAGTATAATTGTCGGAAGGGATGGTGAAAACAATGCTACTGAATATAAAAAAGACTAAGACTAGTGAATTACATCAATCCTTACACTGCTTATCCACGCTAAAATTAATCCTCTGGTTCAAGTTAAAAAAAGATTAAGGTAACAATTTGCGTGCATTTTTTAAAGTAGTTCCAATTGGCGTTATTGAGTCAATCCTTAGCCTTTTATAATCTGATAAACTGAATTAGTTTTGTACAACTAACATGATTTGCTTTGACCTCAAAAAACAAAAAAAATTAAGTTGAACCAACTTAACATTTATCCAAAAGTTATGCTGATTATGAGCAGTCAAACTGTTTTATTTAAGATATTCTTACTTATTTATTTTAATTCCATCCTACTCAAAAATATTTTTGATTTTGACCAGTTTCTTGAAATAAGTTGTCAACTAACTCAAACACATTAATTAAATAAACATAATTATTTTAGGCTGAAAACCCTCTTCTTTTTCAAGCTTTATCCACTGACCCCATGAATCATTTTTTTAGAGTGTAATGAACACATGAGTAGGGTCCAAGCCTTTGGAGGAAACAAGGTCTTGATGAAACAGTTCCATGTCTTAAAGTTGGAACATTTTGGAGAAATGCTGCCTGATTTTTGAAAAACAGCCCTTTGTGATAATCCTTTATACAATGTGTATGTGATATTTAATAGCTCTAATGTATGGACCATGTCTGTCTTTTTCTCTTTGTGCAAATCTAAGAAAAAAAAAGTCCTGAAAACCAGGAGAAACTTTATATATTGCACAATGACCTAAATCTTATATTAAAAAAAAATAAGGGTGAAAAACCTGATGAAACAAGGCTTTACGTTAGGCTGCAAAATATATGGGGGAAAAAAGTGTTTATTCTACATTTTTTATAACATTTACTCTTTTTATTTAACTTTATTCATGCACAGAAAACATCTTCCCTCCTGTTTATGTGTATCATTGTCTGTGGTCATGTATAGGGCCAAAAAAAGTTTGTGAACAAAATGGATGGGATCTTGTTGCTGTAGCACCACCATGTGGTCAATCTGTCTACTTTTTTTTTTAGCAAATTTGAAACCACAGAAAAACATTCAGATTTAAAGTGGAGACTGAGAGAAGATTATTTCCAGAAAAAGGGAATATAATGGTTAAGATATAAGAAGGATATTGATATAAAACAGTAACATATCAGCTCAACTGATCTGAACTCCCAGCAGCAAAAACTGATTGAAAGTGGTTGTTTCATTACCTGATTTAATCCCAGAATCATCCTCCTGACGAAAATGTGTCTGTCCTTTAAAGTCTGTGCATGTTTCTTCTGGTGAGCTGCACAAAGTCTTGGTTAGAGAGTGAATAAGAAACACTCCATCTCTGGCTGAATTCTCACTGCTGCGTTTCATCGGCATAGTCACGTGAAATAAATGTCGATAAACAAATCAGCCAAAGACAAAAAGGAAGAAGGAAAGTGGAGTAAGCCTGCTGTGAGAAAAAAAAAACAGTCCACTGCAGCTCATTTATCCTGAAGACTGTGAATCAGCTCTGAGTCTTTAAACACTGTTTGCCAATCCCACCTTCACACACATCCAGGTAAAAATAAAAAAGCTCACAAATACCACGTCCAGCATTTTTCATCCAACCAAAAGTGGAAACAACAGCACTGTTGATAAACCTGACGGAGCAGCCTTAGAGTAATAAAGCTGAGCTGTGGGAAGGCAGAGCTAATGAAGCCGTGGATGCATTCATCATATTTACAGAAGACTGGGGCTAATCCATGTTATTAATGATTAACAGAAAAACCCTCATCCATCTGTCCATCCATCCATCCTGCCTCACACACTCAGCTGGCCCTTTACACAAAGTTATATATGTAGAAAAAACAGTTTGCATTCACTTTATTTAGATTGTGTTGAAAACTCAAATAGCTGTATGTTCATCCTGATTTACTGTGTGGCAGCTGAGTAAGCGAGGGTTCATTTTCAGACTTCTACCTGTTTAAATGAAAATAAAGAAAGGTTTTGAAATAGTGTAAACAATGTTAATAGGCAAATTCTGTTGAAATACTTTTTTTAAGAGTATCTAGTATATTGGAAATGACATTATGGTATTTGTATAAGGAAGTAAAAGCAATAACCACGGTGTAGAAAGACTTTGTTACAAGTAAAAGTCCTACCTTCAAAACACTATTGAAGAAAAGGTTAAAGTATTAGCATAAAAATATCCTGAAAGAACCAAAAGTAAATGTACTCATTTTGCAGAATTGTTTATTTAGAATAGAGCATATCTGTCTGGTCCACCAGGGGTGGAAATTTGTCTTTGGGTCACCAAACACAGAAGACAACATTGTAAAAACAATGCAGACAAAAAGTCAGTACACTTTGTTAAGGTTACAGATGGCAATTTGGATAGAGGACTTCTTCCATACATTTTTAGTTGCCAGAGGGACTCTATAGCGCCTCTTGGAGCTCAAGAGCTCAAACTGGCTGAAGAGAGGATGGGAGCTACCTGCCAAAATACTCCTCACCTTCTCCCTTGTCCTTTCTGTGTAGAGTTGGGTCAAGGGCTTTTGTGGCATGCCACCTATTTTACTTGCTATTGTCACGATCCTAGAGAATTTATTTTCAGATGTACAGTTAAGATGAGGAAAATATCGATTATAATTCTGGATTATATTACTTTACTACTACTTTATATTACGCCACTTTAATGTTGAGGCAGGTAAATGTATTACTCTGAACTATACAGCTGGGTACTTTGTGAATACTTCCTGAGATCTATGAAGTTTCATCTTCTTCAAATTACAAAATAAATGTATTTGTAATCAGTGACATTTGCTAAGAAAAAAGTGTAATAAAATGACAGTTACTTATCAAAATGGCATGGTGGTGTAGTGATTAGCACTGTCGTCTCACAGCAAGAGGGCTCCTGGTTCAATCCCAGGAGGGAGCCCTTCTGTGCAGAGTTTGCATGTTCTCCTCGTGTCAGTGTGGGTTTTCTCCAGGTACTCCGGCTTCCTCCCACAGTCCAAAGACATGCAGGTTAATTGGTGACTCTAAATTGTCCGTAGGTGTGAATGTGAGTGTGAATGGTTGTCTGTCTCTATGTGTCAGCCCTGTGATAGTCTGGTGACCTGTCCAGGGTGTACCCTGCCTCTCGCCCAATGTCACCTGGGATAGGCTCCAGCTCCCTCGCGCACGACCCTTAGGAGGATAAGTGGGTACAAAAATGAATGAAAAATCAAAATGTTGGTGATTACAAAGGGGTTACATCTAAATATATTTTTTTCAGTAAAAAGTTTATATGCAGAATATAACATCTGTTGCTTTGCATCTTTTGCAGGAACGTCATCTTTTGGCAGAGCCAGTTTCTGGACATTTTTCAGCTTTATTGCGCAGTTTAAAATATTTGTTAATACTAATCAAAATTAATCAAATGTGATACGTTACATTATTTTGATGAAGTAATCAAAAAGTTACATTACTTATTACATTTTACAGGGTAACTAGTAATCTGTAACCTAAGTAACCTTCCCAACACTGCTAGTAACTAAAGTTATCAGATAACTGGTGAAGTAATAGGTAATATGTTGCTTCTAAAATGTTGTGGCTATAGAAGTATAGCGGCAGAAAATGGAAATACTTGAGTAAAGTACAAGTATCTCACAATTATAAATGCAGTTGATATCCACCACTGGAAACCGCCTGAATGTGATATTAATTTGGGTTTCTAGCTCTAAGCATATATTTAATTTTAAATTCAGTAAAAATCTTAATGGGAATACATTTTAAACAAGCCAGCAAATATCGTAGTTGCATTTCAGATAATTTCCAGATTGACAATGTTCATATTTTTTGATGATTTTAATCATGACTCTGAAACTAAGGCACCTCTGACCTTATTTAATGGCGGACAGACCGGAAGTGAGGTCAGACACGTGCTGCAGCATCCTGACTGATGTTAACTTGACAGTTGGAAGACATGAGACGGAACAAAAGGTAGGAAACAGACATGAATGTGAGAGAAGAAACTCTACTCATAAAGATGTCGGTGTTTCCAGTCACGTATTACAATCTGAGATAAAACCCGACCATGGTGGAGGCTGATTTGTGGGTCGAAAAATTAAGTTAGCTTCGTTAGCATTCAGCGTTAGCATAAACACGTTAGCTCTTAGCTAGGTTTTGCCGCTCACACCGCTGAATGTCAACACCGTCATGAAACAGTCTGCTGAGTCAGTTTTCACCTTCTTGTTCCTCAGACTCTTGTGGATTAAAGTAAACCACGGTTTGCCGAGTTTATACATTTTAAAATTGTACTTAAAGTGTAAGCTAGCTAACCTCACATTAGCCAGATTGCTAAAATCAAACCTAGCAAGCCGCACATTTAGCTTGAGTCATTTTCATTGTGTTTAAATAAAGCTAGACCGCCCAGACTGATAAAATAGGATTTCTTTTAACACTTTGTAACGTTATCGATAATAAATATTCAGACAGTGGTGGACTCACCCACAGGTAGCATTTCTTGAGTAACGTTATTCCCAGTATGTTACTTTACTCCACTACATTTATTTAAAAGCTTTAGCTACCAGTTATTTTGCAGCTCCAGATTAATGACAAGAATTATAAATTAACTAACTACCTGTGATATTGGTATTTATTATTATCAGTATTATCACTATAGGATAAGGTACCCAGCAGTATATACAGTAGTTAAAATTAGCTCCATCTATACAAGCTACAACATTTAAGTGTAGGGATGGGGAAAAAATTATAACGTTATAGCACAGAATCATGATATTTTTATGTTGCAATATTATTTGACATTTTTATTAAATAAATCACTTACATTGTGAATAGAAATATAAAACTCTTTTAGCCCATTAGAATGATGTAAGTGATTTCTCTTTCAGTCTGCTAGATACATTTTGCTGCAATAAAAATGAATTAAGTGAGATAAACAGACTAAAAACTTTATCTTATAAAATAAAACAGATGTTAAAACAGTTTTCCTTTGGGAACATAAAGCCTCAGTTCCACTATGCAGTTCAGTTCAGTTTGGTACGCTTTTTCAGTTTTCTCTGTGAACAGCCGTGGATGGTACCAATGGAACCATTCTGTACCATCCCCATTTTTGGCCCTCTGTTGGGGTACCTAGCACACAGATCTGGTACTAAAAGGTGGAGCTGTGAACACTGCAGTCTGTTGACTGGTCAATAGTGGACGGTCACTCTGCTCAGGGCTGAGCTGTGGCTGGTTTTGAGGCTCATGTAACCTCTGTTCATACTGTGGAGATTGTTATCAGTAAACTATTATTGGTAAGTCGTATTAGTCGAACTAAATGCACAAGCCCGCTAATTTTGAATATATATGGAGAGAGACTCTCACTGCAGCCTGTTCTATTTTGTTCTGAAAATGTCAGTGTGCAGGCTCGTTCTGTGGACGATAAATAATTGCAAACTTCCCTCTGTGTCACTGGTAATGAGGAAATACAGTGAGCTGGACGGAGCAGTGAGTGACAACAACCCTGTCCACATTTAAGAGTACTGTTTGCAGTGGAAACACAAAGATCTAGGTACCATGTCTGAAGGGTTACTTTTGGCTCAAAAGGTACCATACTGAAAGTGCTTGGTGGAAACAGGGCTTAATTTGCAGTTGAAAAAAGGTAATCAATTGCACTGTATGTTATCACAGTACTTGGCATGTGACGACACATTTGAAATCGCAGTAATATTGCATTGTGACTTATATTTGGTAAAAATATATTGTGGGTCCACTGGTGATTCCCACCCCTTATAAGTGATGAATACATTAAAGCATTAATTACAGGTCACTTATGAAATATATATGAATCTGAATCTGGACATTCTGTATAATGAGTGCATACTTTTGTACTTTTTTATGGTTTAATTAGGTACTCTTAACTTAATTATATCAGTGCTGCCAATAACGATAACTTAGGTTAAACCAAAGTGAGCCCAACGATATTAACTAGACAGTTATAGTTTTTCTGTCATAATCAGGGATGGGTGAATGAAGCAATATGAAGTTTTGGGGCTTTCCTTCTATTTGTGCTGGAAAAAGATACAAAGCTTTGGGGCTGTAAACGCAGCGAACACAGTGACATCTGGTGGCTTGTAAAAATAATAGTAGCCCTTTGAGACAGACAGAATCATGACATCAATAGTTTTCATCTCATGTATACAATTTAAGTTCCTCAGTCTTTTGATCAGGAGTCCTGCATTAAATGCAGATCTTTTGTGCAGTATGTTAGCTGAAAAAAAATTGAAACTGTCAAATTGAATGAAATTCTTGTTGAGGCACTGGTGACGTTTGAAGCTCCAGGCACGTCAACCGTGGTAATCTTCATTTGACACAAGCTCCAACACACTGCACTGAAATCGTGCGCTTCACAGGTGTGAAACAAGCTTCAGAGCCTCAGTTTTATTTGCCCATTTCTTTACACAAACTTTACAAAGAATAACATTTAACAGGATAAATAACTAAATAAAATGAAAATCATGTGTCAAAGTTGAGCTATGCATTAAGTTTATATACTCTTAGTATGTAAAGGTTAACATTTCTTCTTCTGTGTTTTCTAATAATAGTGAGTATATTTAGTTATCTCCAACATTTTTCTTTCAGGTTCTATTTAAGATGTGACCGTTACTGATCCTGCAGCCATGCAGTCAGTGCTGGGCTCCGAACATCAAAAGTAAGTAAAACAATGTAGTAAAATAAAGTGATGCTGGAATGTTATTGTACCACAGTGTATTGTATTTAGGTTATTTTTTTATTGTCTTTCTAGTGTTTTAGTGACTGTTTTAAAAGTTGACAGATAAGCTATTGGGTAGTTATGAGTTTGTAGTTATTTGCTTTCAGACATTAATATGTAGATTGAGTGTAATACAATTCGGTGGAGCAACAAATATGGCCATACATCAAAATTGCTTGGCCTTTCAATTAAATGTAAAGGTATTCTCTTTAATGTTTTACTTTAATCTTTTAAACTGTTAAGGGTTATATGAAATTTTTTAAAAACATTTTTTTAGAAATGGCTTGTAGCTACAACAACAGATTTGATTTCAATATACAGTAAATGCTAATAGAAATGAACCTACAACCATCTTAAGGTAAATACCACACTTGACAAACAAAAAAGGCACGGAGCTCAGTTTAGGTCTGTGTTTGAAACACACCATATTTACTAAAGACTGCTGCAGCGATTATGTTTTACTGTAGGTTGATGCAGAAGTTAGCATCACCCTGGTTCCCTTGTGAAAAAGCCAAAGATTAAAAAATTCAGAAAATCAAAAATTCAAAAATTGTCGATAGTTGCAGAAAATAAGCTATCTGGCAAACAGATGTTTGTTATTTACAGGTTTTGTTCAGCCTGATAATCTTCACAAATGAACACCACTGTTAAGATTTTTGAAGCCTAAAAAGTAAAAAGCTAGTGTAAGTGTCTTTCCACTGTCACTTACTGCAGGTGCGTGTCGGTGTAATGAATTGACGCGCACCAGGCTTGGCTCTCCCAAACAATGTCCACACGTTTCCCGTTGCATTGCTCCATTTATTTCTTCCATATATTTAAGCGCGAGAAGGTACAGCACCTTGATTTGTAGCAATTTGGAAGCCTGTTATTTAATACTGCTCCTGTCTGCAGACACCTCAGCTGTGCCTCAGCCACGGTCAAAAAACTGTTTGCCTCTACACGCACACCTGGCCTCATTACCCTGGCTGAATAAATGCACTTCCACCGGAAGTTGCCACAGTACCACACAGTACAAAATGTTTTACAACAAAAATAAACACATGTAGATAAATGGCTGTAACAGCTAGTGTTAAGCTGTAAACTTAATACACCACGGTCTCATGATTTAACATTCCTACCAACGAGGCTGTGCGTGATGACGCTCTGTGGTCTCATTTAGCCTTGTCTTTCTAACTGCCTTTTTTAAGACACATAAAAGCTCCAAAATTACTTTTAAAGGATAACTTCGGTATTTTTCAACCTGGGCTCTATTTCCCCATGTGTATGTGTGCGTATGATTCATAGGTACAACTCATTTTAAAATTGGTTCAGTATTGAGGGAGGCGGATGCAGCCGGCAGTCGCGAGGTAGATATGGGGGCAAATGCGTCCCGTATACCGGTAAGTTTGTGCATTAAAAGTGCTTTTTTCGCCACTGATAGGTTCAGATCGCCAGTGCTATCTCTGTAAATAGCATACTAAGTGTTTCGAACATTGTTTATATAACATTACCTCCACTGTGTCTGTAGCTCTCTCTACTCATGGGACAGCCGTTTTCTTGAGGAAGAGGTGTTTCGGGATTCGATGTCTTCTCTTCTTCGGCTGGCAGTAGTCATCTTGGGAGAAGTGAGCACTGCAGACCCGATGGTCTGCAAGGCGCAGTGTCTGGACAGGAGTGTTAGCATCCATTTGTAGCACAGCTAGCCACAACTTCAGCATCTCGCCGTCCGACAAAGGCAGCCTATGAAAGCTGTACAGGGTGTTGCGCGACATCCTGTTCTTGCAATTCGGATAAGCACAAACACGAACCATTGGGTTTTCAATCAATGCAGTAAAACTCAACTGTACTCCGGGACAACCAGCGCCACTCTGAGCGGCGCTTAGCATGGCTCCTCTGTTTTCTTCCGGCAACAAGCAAAGCTCTCGCGAGATGACGTCACACAGCCCAGAGTTAAGGGAAACGCTTAGTATGCTATCTACCGAGATAGCACTGGCGATCTGAACCGGTCAGTGGCGAAAAAAGCACTTTTAATGCGCAAACTTATACGGGACGCATTTGTCCCCATATCTACCTCACGGCTGCCGGCTGCATCCGCCTCCCTCAATACTGAACCAATTTTAAAACGAGTTGTACCTATGAATCATACGCACACGAACACATGGGGAAATAGGGCCCATGTTGAAAAATACCGAAGTTATCCTTTAACTGCCGGTGTTACTGATATTTACTGACCTCTTTTATGTTGTAGAACAAAACAGAAACATTTCTTAACCACAGGCCTTACTTCAGGCATCTAACAAACCCATTCAAAAAAACCCATTGACTTTGAGATGAGGGAAGCAACCAAAATTCTAACTGATTTCAGAGTTTAAGGACTCACTTCTGGAGCACTCTATTTATGGTCCACCATTTCATTTCAGGATATTCGAATATTCGTTTATATGGGTAGGTATTCGTTATGAAAATTTGGAATTCGATATTTGTTTTTTTTATTTACTTATTTTTTTTTATTATTATTCTTTTTTACAATTTTTTTGGTGCTAAATGTAGTCTTTTTGTTGTTGGTAAATGTAGGTTATCAATAAAAATGAAAACTTTTAAATTGCATTGTTAAAAATGTGAAAATATAGTATAGCCTACCAACTGAGCTTGTGTGCACGGCACGCTTGAGCACATCCGTCTGAGGCTGTGGATCAGCCAAGTTTTACCACTTTATCACTATTCCCTCTAACTTGTAGCTGTTTTTAAAGATTTTTTTGGGGACCTTTTTTTTTTTTTGCCTTGGTGTGAAATGGGGTGAGAGAGAGAGCGGGGGGTGACATGCAGCAAATGGTTGCAAGCCAGACTCGAACCTGTGACCGCTGCAGTGAGGCATCGCCTCTGTACATGGGGCGCCGGCACTATCCATTACGCTATTGACGCCCCATTTTTTCGTTATCTTTTGAATTCAATATGAATTATGGAACCATTTTTGTCAACGTTTGGCTCCCCCGTTTTGTACAATAAATTATTGTTTAAAGTTTCAACAAGTTTCTTTTGGAGTGCATTACACAAGCGTGTTTTGAAAACGACTGCGGACTGTCACCTGCTCAACGCAACAGTACCTTCAGATGCCATGACAGTAATAGCCAATAATGTCAAAATATAATTTACAGACTGATTTAACAGACGATCACTGCTGCCCGACCCGAAGGTCCATTTGCGGGTCCCGCGGGTTACGGGTTGACCCGCGCATCACTACTCAGCTCAGTCTATAAAGGCTGTAGACAGTAATGCTATAGACATTATATTCTATTCAGGCCGGCAGAACCAGCAGTGCATTGGCTCTACAGTGCATAGCACTGCTGATTAACCATTTTATTGCACAGAGTGTCTGCCAGCAGCCAATTACTTGCAGAGGCTTCCTACAACTAGTTTCAGCGGTTCCGATTTAATCAGAAGACAAACTAAACAGGATGACTAGCCAATGTGAAAATCAAAAGAAAGCATAGAATAATGTACTGAAGGAGACTGTTGTGCCATCACATTTTTTTGTGGTTTGAGAGCAAAGATCCGGTCACCGCTGTGCAAAACTCCGCAATACAATTAGGTCCTAGTTCTAGTGTACAAAAGCACAAGTGTGCACAATTATGAAAACAAAAGAGATGATGAACTGCCTGAGATGCCTTAAAAATAAAATAAGTGCAATTTCAACAGTCTGTGTCAGTTTTTCCACATCCAGTCAATCTACTACTCATTACATTTTCCATATATTTCCTCTCTTGTGAAGTAATGCTGGCATCATCACACCAAACTAAAGTGGAAGCTATGGCGGAAGCATGTTAAGTTATCCTCTACCTCACAAACCATTTTCAGATCAAAAATTTTAGCAGTGCCTTAGCAATAGGGTTCCACCAATATTGTTTTAAATATTTCTGAAAGCATCTTTTATGCTGTAGCTGCTTATTGACAATGTTTTGCACAGTTGTGGTCATACTTAAAAATATTGAACGATATTCAATTTTTGCAGAGAACTGTATTGTGGTAAAGAAAAGCCTCTGAAGCAGCATTTTACATCAAGTATGATACTTACTGTTAACTTCCTCTTGAAACCTGGCACCACAATTGCATCAATATTAGGTGTGTAAAATAATCCAGTGAGCCAGATTGGACCCTTTGGCTGGCTAATTCTTGCCCATGAGCTGTATGCTTGACAACCCTTTCATAGAGTAAACTATTGTCTGTTTATTATAATGGGAGAAGTAAATAAATTAGTTATTTTAGACATAGCATGGTCTTCATTTTGCTCCAAATGCCAGGCTCTGAAATAGATTGTACAATGTTACAATAGATTGTAACATTGGATTAGTATTGTTAAGGCTAATAATAAGTCACTTAAATTTGCAGGTCTGGTCCATCTGCACCATGTGCCCTTTGGGCAGTGGACCTCAAGTTAACTCACTTGGACTGGAACCCTGAAGCAACCCTGATACACTTCCAAGGACAATACCAAACCATATGTGAACTTGACTATAACATCTTGCAAGGGGAAATACAGAACGTACCAAAGACTAAAGCTGCAGTGGATATCGGAGAGTTTTGCCTCGTGGAAGATTTGACTTCAGGCCGCTGGTACAGAGGAAGAGTCCAGAATCAAAAAGAGGACTTGTTTGATGTTTTCCTCATAGATCATGGTAATGTCTTGAGTGTTGACATTGCCCACATATCTTCCTGTTCAAACAACCTGTTCATCCTGCCTCCCAAGATTGTTTGTGGCTTTCTTGCAAATGTGCTGCTACTTCAAGGTAGTTCTCATTCTGTGGTGGAAGTGTACCTCTCAACTTTGATCGGAAGTAATGTCACAGGTTACATCCAAGCCCTCCTGCCCCACAACGTGCTCTTATTGGAAGCCCTTGACATCAACAACGACCTTGTTAAACATGGGTTTGGGAGGCATGTAGACACGGATACTTTTATCCTCTTGGTTGGGATGCTCACAGAAGTGCCGCTCAAACAAAACAGAGAGCCAGAGCCAGCGCCTGACTTGCTAATTGTAAAGCCAAGGGGACAAGAGTTTTGCCTCAGACCTTGTGGTTTGCAAAGATACGAAGACATTCTGTCATTCTGTGGGCCTAGATTGAGTTGTGGGACACGTGCCAAAGTGCGTGTAACTGCTGCTGTCAGTGCTGGGCTGTTTTACTGTCAGATGACCAGTATGGAAACAGAACTTCGGGAAATGTCAAAGAAGCTGGCTGCAGTTAACGAGTACAGAGCCAAAGAACACAATCCAAAGACTCCAGAAAATGTGGGTTTACTGTGCTCAGTCAAAGGCAAAGATGGGAAATGGTACAGAGGCTTTGTACAGTATCTCCCAGTCAACTCTCAACTTCGAGTTTTGTTCATTGACTACGGATTCTTTGAATCTGTCAAAGTTGAGAATGTCCACAGCTTGCCACCATACCTCTATTCGACTCCAATCATGGCTTTCCCATGCTCGCTCTCCTCCTTAAGTGATCAGGCTGAGGAGGTCAAAACTCAGCAGTTGAGTTTTCTCAAGGCAGGTTTGCTTGGAAGAGTGTTAGATGTGGAGATCCTAAGTTTTGATGAAGAAAAGTACCTGTACTCTATGACAGTAATTGGGGCTGATGATAATCATGTGAATGAACTGGAGCCCATTCAAGAGCTTGCTAGAATGAAGGTTAAGTCAGTTTTTGAGACAGAAGAATTGTCACCTCAGTGTGACTGTTTATACTATGAGACAATCATGGGCAAAGCACTGGATCAAACACTGGAAGCAGGAGAGGTGGCTGTAGATTCCATCTTTGTGGGCTATGTAGAGCATGTCCAGAATCCAAACAACTTCTGGATCAGAACACAAAAACGCAATGATGAGTTTGAAGAAATGATGACAGAAATGGCAAATAACTTCAGTCAAGTGAAGCTGGATGAAGAGGTGCTTTTGAATCCTGAGCCTGGGACACTGTGTTGTGCAGTTTATGAGAAAGACATGCATTTCTACAGGGGTGTAGTGACAGACACTCTTGAACACGGTGCTGAAGTTCTCTTTATCGATTTTGGGAACATAGAGAAAGTGCCACACATGCTGATCAAGAAGATACCTGAGAAATTTTCCAGCAAATCAGCGTTTGCCTTCTGTTGCACTCTTGTTAATGTTCTTCCTGAGGATGAAGTCTGGACCAGTGCCACCTCTGACTTTTTCAGACAAGTTGTGTCAGACAAAGCCCTGCTAGTCCATGTTGTCCAGATGAGAAAAAACAAATTTGTTGTTGATCTCCATGAGATGGGAAGTGACAACAATCAAAGTATCACTGAGCTCCTGATCTCCTGCAAACAAGCTGCATACTGGAACAACATTCCCACAGAGCCTATGGTACAAAACAACACAGATGTGACAGATGAAACAAAGTACCCAAGATATGGTATGACATCAGACATCAATGGGAATACAGAACAACTGGAAGATTGGGAGAAGAGTGAGAAGACATACAAAAATCTAACTGAGAAGTCAGAAGCTCCTGATAGCTTCAAAGCATTAGCCATCAAGCCGGGGTGTGATTTTGCTGTTTGCTGCTCTTACATCGAGTCTCCATCCAATTTTTGGTGCCAGCCTCTAGTTAAGGTTCCAGCTTTGGACAAACTGATGGATGAAATTCAGCGATATTACTCAACCCATACAGTCCCCCTCCAATTAGAGGATACATGTTGTGTTGCCAGGTCACCTCTAGATGGAAAGTGGTACAGGGCCTTCATCACAGAAAAACAGAATGGTCATGCCAAAGTGATGCTGGTTGACTATGGCTTTAACCTCAGTATCAGGGAGCACAATCTCATGACAATAATGACAGAATATCTTCATTTGGAAGTACAAGCTTTCAGGTGCAGCCTTTACAACCTGATCGAACCTTCTGACACCAAGAACCGTGGGGATTGGAGTCCGGAGCTATGTAAGTTACTGAAAGATTTTGCCCTCAACTGCACCAGTGGTCTAAGATGTACAGTTGTCTCTCAGTTGAGTGTAAAAAACAAAGGGCTGTGCAATGTTGTGGAACTCTACAACACCCAAACCCAACAGAGTATAACAAAATTGCTCTTGGAACAGGACCCGTCAAGCAAAGTGACAAACTCAACAAAGCAGCTGTCCACAGTGTATCCGGAGTCTTTTGTGTACTCTTCGTTTGACCTAAGTCCTGGAAATGAAGAACAGGTCTACATCACTCATGTTAGCAGTCAGTGGGAGGTCTACTGCCACCTTGACAGAAACACTGAAACCATTGAAGAGCTCGGAAATAAAATCTCAAAGGAGAGTAAGAAAATGATGCAAGCCAGTACAAGAGCAGTTGTGAGGAAGCTGTGCCTGGCAAAATACTTCGATGGCAAATGGTACAGGGGCTTGGCACATCCTGTTCAGTCCTCTCTGCATCTCAGTGTGTTTTTTGTGGATTATGGAAACACAATCATATCTGAGAAAACCCATGTCATGTTTATCCCCAGAGACTCTGCTGATTTGTTGTACACACCCATGCAGGCTGTGAGATGTAACCTTGCTTCAGTGTCCAAGGAAGTGCTCTATGCAGATGTCAAGGAATGGCTTGACGGTGCAACCCTTAACAAGCAAGTGAGAGCCGTCATAGTTGGAAAGAACGAAGATGGTTCATTTAATGTTGAACTCTTTGATGGAGATGTTAACATCAATGAGAAAGTAAAGGAGCTCATTGTCGGTCTCTTACCGAAACCAAAGACTGTTGTGAGTTTTGAAATGAGCAGCACAAAGACGAAAAACAAAACTCACACAGCCAACGCAAAGACTTGCGTCAAGTCCAGGAGTCATTGTAAAGGACAGTCTCCAAATTCTCCCAAATGGAAAGCCCAGAGACGCACTCAAGTTGGGAGTGCACCCAACAAAGAGAAAGAAAACACAAAAAACTGTGTTCAGAAAGCTCTGAACAAAAAGACCCAGGTAAAGCAACAAAATGAGGACAGTACAAAGCGCAGTGGCCCTATAAAACCTCAGAAAACCTCTGAAAGAAAACCTCAGAAAACCTCTGAAATAAAACAAGAAAGACGGTACCTTGAAACAAACACGAAGTCAGAAAAACCAGTGGATACAGTGATCCCTCAGTTGTCAGACATGAAAGTGAGCGCAGGTTTCAGGGCAAAGTGTTTCGTCTCCCACATTGACTCGGTTAACAGTTTTTTCCTTCAGCTCTCAGAGGATGAACCTGCCATCTTGAAAATGGGTGAGGATCTCAACTCAAGTATCTCAAGAGATTCCTTGACAACAAACACATCTTTGAGAATCAGTGACCTTGTAGTGGCTGAGTATGAGGAAGACGGCGCTCTGTATCGCTCTGTTGTTAAGGACTTTGAAGGAAGTTCCGGTTTCAAAGTTGAGTTTGTGGACTATGGAAACTCAGCAGTCATTGGGAAGGAAAAGATCTACTCCATCCCAAAGGAGTATCTTTCTCAGCCAAGATTCAGCATATCATGCTCCCTGTTGGACACAAGCAAGTACAAAAATGATGCTTCTTTCACTGACGCTGTAATGGAGAAGCCACTCATGGTTGATTTTGTCTGCCAACGTGGATCTCATTGGGAAGTCAAGCTTGAGATTCTTGATGGAGCAGTTGGTCCTCCAGCAGTACTTGAAGCAGCTAGTGAAAGTAGCAGTGAAACCAGAAATGAAGAGGAGGCTTCTGTGAGTTCATCTGAAACAGAAGAGAGAGAGAGCGACAGTGAAGAGGGCTACCCGAGAAAAGAAGTGAGCGAAAATGAAACCGCTAAATACGAAACAATGACGCCCACTGTTGATGATGAAAAGTTAATACAGAAAACATCACCTGCCACACTGTCACCTAAATTAGAAGCACACAAGGCACCCACCACAAACATGGATGATTCTGAGAATGAAAGAGAAACCTCAGAATCAAAGAGTGATTGTTCAGATGAAGTCATACCTCAAATTATTCAAGCTAAAGACACAGAGTATGGTACACTTCTTTCAGTCCTAAGTAATGGCAGTTTTTACACCAGACTGAAGAAAACCAGTGAACTGCTTGCGTCACTGGAAAGTCACATAACTGACAGCCTGTACAAGTGTGAGATGGTGCCTGAAGAAGATCTCAAGCAAGACCTCAAGTGCTTAGTTCAAGTACAGAAGGACAAGAAGTGGCACAGGGCTGTTCTTCAACATGTAGGCCCGGGGAAATGCCAGGTCCTCCTCGTGGATCATGGGAGAAAAGAAGAAATTCCAAGTGATTTAATCCGAAAGCAGTGTAACGAGCTAACAAAAACCCCACACCTTGCAGTTTTGTGCAAGGTGAACAGCCTTGGGTTGAGCAAGGGAGAGGTTGCTCACAAATTGTGGTATGAAACTCTCGAACCAATGATAGGTGAAGAACTTAAGCTGGTGTTTGAGTGTTATTCAGAAGCTGATAACCTTTGGATGGTTGAAATAGTCATCAGTGGACTGTTCCTCATTCGCCAAATTACAGCCTCACTGCAGCAGACTGAAGAGACAATCACGTCAATTGCTGAAACCCAAACCAAGAAAGCAGAAGGTCAATGCGACTTGGACCTAAGCCCTCCTCAGCAACTTGTCTTTGCTCCTGTTGGTATAGATAAAGCATATTCTGGCTTTGCTGCTTCAGCGTCAACTCCATTTGAGTTTAGCGTTGTTCTGGAGGACTTGCTTCTCATCATGAACAAAGTTTCCATAATGTTGGAAGACCTCCCTGGACAGATGCCTTCACTTCCTGAAGCCCACCTCATCCCTGGCACCTGCTGCCTATTAAAATCAGGCACCAAGAACAAGTGGTGCAGGGCTGAAATCATACACGTCAACAACACAGTGGTTCTAAACCTGGTGGATTATGGTCACCACGAATGCATCCCATACAAAGACTGCTCCAAGTTGAAAAGGATTTCTGAGGAAATGACGAACATCCCAAAGGTGACATATCCCTGCGTCCTGAGAGGGGTGAAGCCAGTAAGAGCAGATGGACAGTGGACTGATGAAGCAGCAGGCTTCTTTCAGCAGTGTTTGTATCTGAAGGACCTCCAGATCTTCTTCAGAGAGTTTGTGTCAAACACACACTGGATGGTGGACATCCTGACAGAGGGCAGACATGTTGCCAAGAAACTGGTGGATGCCGGACACGCCAGTTATATGGACATCATGCTAGGACTGAGGTAGGCACTAAGAACTTTGTATTTATTAATACACTTTTATTGAAGCAACTTGTCAACTTCAACTCTTATTTTTCACAATTACGTTGTGTTCTACATAGCAGTGTTGTCAAAAATATTGATTTACGGAAACATTTTGATTCTGAATATTTGACACTGTTTAAATATTAATTTGCTGATATCGATACACCAGCACCAGCTGCACTTTTTCCACTCTATTTTATTGTTAATGTTTACAACAGTTATTCTGCTACTAAGAAAGAAAAAAAAAAAGACGTCATCATGTTATATACAGGGGTTAAAGTTCTCCGGCACAGCGCCGGATTTCCGGCGTGTCAAAGTTTCTGTCCGGCACAGGCAGAAGTGCTCTGCGAGCATTTCACTCGCATTTGCTCCTAAAAATATATATATGTGTGACCCGGGGAAATAATTTAGGCGCACAGTGTGCGAGTAAACACAACCTACTGTTTACCATAATAGGCATCGGATGTTTTTTCATTGATTACCAATCAAATAAATGTATTTTAAAACTCGCTCCTTTGGCTCTGATACAGCCGTGTCCCTCTCTGCCTGCAGTCCCCACTGCACTGAGCTTTGTAACAATGTCCCGCCTACATCCCCCCCAATTGGTTACACGGCACAAGTGATGGCCAATCAACACTAATGCCTGTGCATGCTTTCACATCATGTCACATTGAGACACAGAGCTCAGACGGAGCAGGAGAGGCTCCGGTAAGCCAGCGGTAATTTTGAAGTTAAGGTAACAGAAACCAGACAGAAACGAAAGTTGCAATAAAAATCCTCTATGCTGAAGTTTTAAAGTCACCACCACAACATTATATGATCCATTTCAATGATGACATACTTGCCCAGAGGCGAAATTTTGACGTAACTGCCTGTTTAATTCACATCAAGCGTGATACAATTTTGAAAACAGCCTAAATGATTTAGCTTCTAAAAATAAATAGCACCAAGGCAAGAAAGAGATGTAGGAGCTATAAGTCAAAAAGTCTGGTAACCACGGAAAGTTTAATCTTTATTTATAAACTCATTATTCTATATAAGTTTAATCTGAAAAGTAACTACTAAAGCTATAATCTTTTTGTTTGTTTTGATGATAAACACGTTCCTTTGCAACACATACATTTCTGCTTCTTCATTTTGTGACCGCAACACCCAGCCCCCCGCTCTGGAAAAGATTTCAGATTTCAGGCACACAAATTTTCCGTGCTCCACATTTCAGGCACAAAATTTTTTCTTGCTTTAACCCCTGTATATAGTCTTGCTATATTTATCTGTGAACGTCGTGTTTGAAGTCAATGAATGATAGGCAAATGTTTGCCTGCAGAGTTTACAGATCACCTTGGGTTCATCCTTCACCTTCTCAAAATGATCACACACTTCGGATTTCCTGCCCTACATGTTATTAACTAGCCTGTGTAATAACCGCAGGTACCAGCCCTGGAAATTAGAGCTGTACACATGCTTCGAATTCAACCGCCTAGAAAACATGAGATCGGGCTCTGGGTGCTTCTCTTCTGTACCAGCTTTCAAGAACGCGGCGGCAGGTTGCATGTGAGGTTGCTAAGCAACCTTAACAAGTATCATATAGCCTGTTTACCTGTAATCCTGAATGCAGAGCTGATCTTCTTCCAGGTGCTGTTTATAAGTGTGTCGGCCTATCGTCCGTTGGACAGATGTAAAGCTCTGGGTAGCCCTGCACTGAAATGATAAACTTTTCCTATTCATCAAACTGAATATTTACAGAAGGGAAAGATACCTGTCGGCTGTGATTGGTTTGTAACATGACTCCTGTCTGACTGCTGAGCGTGGCCTCTTCCTGTGTCTGTCCTTTCAAATTAAATTCCCACATGGTCCAGTCATATAGGTTTTGATTTAATTTCACACAGTTAGAAATGTTAGTATCTTGACAACACTACTACATAGAACACACTATTTTGATATAAGTGAAGCAGCATAAATTGAAGACATTTTATTCATTAAGAGTAATTTCTTGGAATCATTGCTGATCTGTTCTTTCTTTTTGCAACAGGAAAAAATGATTTTAATACTTTGGAGATTGGTTTAAACCCATTTTAAAATCAGGGTATTTTCCGGACAGGAAAAAGAAAAATGTACACAGATTTTTAAGCTTAATATATGAACTTTTCTTTATTATTGATACTTTCAGGTTTCAGGAGCAGAGCCCCTGTAAAGCTCTTCCTCGTAGCCCTGACAGTGAGAAGAAGTGTGCGCAGGAAGATGAAGGCTCTGATGGGAAGTCAGATCTCTCCTTTGAGTCTGCTGATGAAGCAGAGGAGAAGATGCCACTCAGCGCTGTGTCTGGAACAAGGCAGTGT
The DNA here is from genome assembly GCF_011397635.1 of Epinephelus fuscoguttatus. Taxonomy (NCBI): domain Eukaryota; kingdom Metazoa; phylum Chordata; class Actinopteri; order Perciformes; family Serranidae; genus Epinephelus; species Epinephelus fuscoguttatus. Next base: position 29,018,615 of record NC_064762.1, on the reverse strand, counting down.
AAGAAGTTTTAAAACATGTTGTTTAATGGCATCAGGTGAAAGCTTAAAGAAGTTCATCACAGTTTTGCTGCCAACATTTATCGGCTTCTATTAATTTCATTAAGGATCTGCTTTCTTCTTAGTGAATATTTAATCTTTTATTTTACCTTTTGTAATTATAGCATTTCTAAAACATATTGTGGTTGAAAGCATTTTGTTTAAAAAAAAAAAAACATTCTCCAAGGTCATACAGTCATATGCTGCTGGGAAGACATCCAACATGTCAGAGGTGGTTATTGAAAAGATTTGCAGTCACTTTATTGTCTTTAATTTTGAGAATACATAAACAAAAACAGTAACATGAAATTGTTAAGTATACAAAGATAATGGCTAGCTAATGTTTAAATTTTACGAGTTGCGCAATAGATGGACAAGGGATAGACCTGTTCTGTAGGCTGGATATGAAGCGTCCGTCGCGCCAAATAATATAACGGTAGTTTCTAAAGAGCTAAAAAAAAAAAAATCAGCAGCGGCGGTCATATTTCAGCAGCAGCGGTGCGCCACTGCTACTTGCATACAGGGGAAACATTGCGCCTTTTGGTATGATTTCTGGGTCATCGTGTTCTTCTTCAGCAACATGTACAGTTGCTTTCCTTTTAGGACTCTCTCGGGCAGCCATTCTCGCCTCTAAACTTTTGTTTATGCTCTCACTCTCGCCAGCTCTAGCATGCCTGTGGTGTGCAGTAGGCAGGGCTTGAAGTTCTCCGGTATGGTGCTGGATTTCCGGCGCAGGAATATTCTGGTGCAGGAATATTTTTTCTTGTGAATATTTTATCATCTTGCCTTAGCAACAGTCATTTAACCAGTTGTTTTAAAGCAAAGCAAAGTGATAGTTCCAACTACCAATTGTGTATCACATTACTCAAGGTAAACAAGGAGTTCTAGCCAATCGGAGGCAGAGTAGGGCGGGCCTTAAGTTTTCACAGTCTCTCATTCAGTCACGCCACGGACACACCGGATTTGGAACCGAAGTATCCTGAGTGTCAGACTGAAGCTCCCAGAACCTTCAGTCTGACATGGCCTCCATTGAAGGCGATTTACAAGGGGGAGGGAATTTGATTTTTCCCTAACCAATCAGTAGAGATCAACGACTCACCCAGAATCTGACGTCATTAGTATCCATGCCTCGGGGGTGCCGAAAACAAGCGAGCATTGCCCGTTTAAAATGTCTCTGTCGTCGTGCACGCCCAGCTGCATTGCCGTTAAATCCAGTTTAGCAGTTTCCTTAATTTGGTCCTCCATTAACGCGAGTAGTGGCGAAATACCTCGATAGCATCGTTAATGTGGTCTGTAGGATCTGTAGCGGTCGCCATTGTTGCTATCCTCACCAGTTACCCACCGGCGTACAGCTTGACATCAGCATGGTGCTGATTGGCTAATCGCTAGACCCCCGGCGTTCATTGGTCCATCCATCGTTTGGACGAGATAAATCGCAAATTCATTGAAGTATGCCAGACCAGAGATGCAAGCCTCCTCAGTTGAGTGGGCGGGGTCTATGGTCTGGAACCAGGCTAGAACCGAAGCGCAGCGCCCAGCAGCTGAAGCAGTTTTCAGTCGGCGGCCATGTTAACCTATCTGACTGACTGTCCACACTGGCCGCTGAGCAGAGTGGAGCGCCCGCGGAGGCTCACGCACTGCAGCACTTCAGTTTGGTGTCTGGTCTATTTTTCCCGCGAGCTGCGAGCGCTTCTATCAAGCTGGGAGCAGATCGTACCAAACAGGAAGTCGGACACAGAAAAGACGAGAGAATCCGGCCAATTTGCGTTATTATTCGGCCTTGCTTTTCACTTATTCCACCGAATACCGAATGTGTGGGGTTTTTTTTGCAATATTCGGCCCAGCCCCAACCATTTTGTAGTAGCTGATGACCAAAAATTTCCTTTTTTGGTGAACTGTTCATATTTCATCATTAAAAACTTTGAAATTGTTATTGGTTATGGGAGCATGCCCCCGGACCCCCCTAGCACAGAAGCACCCCCCTTCATGCCCAATTTTCAGGCACAGGATTTTTTCTTGCTTCAAGCCCTGAGTAGGCCTGCACGACATGAGGAATATGTGCGATGACACTCTTCAATATTGCGATGACGATATGACTTGGGATAAATAAGAAAATATATTTAAGTGTGTATATTAATATTTTAATTTGAAGGATGAGCTCAAAATCAATAAATTATTAATTTATTTGACAGGTACAGTGTGCATGTGGCCAGAAAGCCTGGTTTCAGGGCTGGCCATGCAGTGGGGGAAATGAACTATGTAACTTTTACATCAAAGGATTGCATTTGCTATTTTTTATTAAGATCAATAATATTCAGACGGCATCCCACTCTTGAGCAAGTTTGGGTGATACTTCAGTCTCTGATAATAATTTCACGTACAGCAAATACACTTACCGATAGCAAGATGCAGCCTGTGGCCAAAACTCTGATCAATGGACTGTTGCTGCAGTGATGGTAGCGTTACTTTACTGCTGCTCGACGTCTGTGCTCTAGATTGACTGGCCTTGAATTGTTTGTGCAGCTCTTGATGGTGGTGCGGCGGGTGGTGGTGGAGGTTGGTGGTGTTACCTCTAGACATTGCTACAACCGCTCTGCAGGTCCTACACAGTACCTGAGTCTGTAAATCATCTTCTTGCTTGAATCCAAAGTATTGCCAAATCGCGGAGGTGCTTTCTCTTTTTGGCACAAGCGTTTCATCTGCATTTTCACCGCTCTGTTCTCCTGCCTCCGCCATCTCTCTGCACTCCTCTTGCTACTAATTATCCTGCAGGAACGTGAGCGGAGCTGGGCGTCATCTGATTGGCTAAATGGTGTGCATGCATGGCCCATGTGTCCAGGGCTCCATCTGATCGGCCAAATGTCAGCATGCTGAGTGCGAAAGCATGGCGCATGTAAACAAAACTTATTGCATGTCAGACCAGCTTTTGCGATGTGTTTATCGCGCACGTTCACATCGCGATGACAATGAAAATACAATTAATCGTGCAGGCCTAGTGTGCAGTGGTGAAATGGGTCCCCACTGAAACACTTTCCTGCCGTGCACATTCCGGACGTTGTTTGGGCTATTCACCAGTATTGCGGTATATGAAAAATTTATATCGTAACAAAAATAAATACCGGTTTTTGGTACGAACCGGTATACCGCCCAGCCCTACACTTGCATACTTTACCAGTATTTGGCTGGTGAATGGAGCTAATTTTGTATCCTTTTTACTTTGCAAAACCTTGTTGATGAATCAGCAGTACTAAACTGTATGTAGAAAGTAAATGTATTGTTCAGTTAACAGAAACATACATAAAACGGTACAGCCATGAACAATTTCTTTGATCTCTTCTGTTACAGGTTTTCTGATGTGAAAGCAGTCTGGTTTTATCTTGTTGCAAAAATGAGCAGAGATGCAGAGCCGTCCTTCCATCAATCGTCACATTAATCTGAGTGAGATGCTGCTTGTTGGATGTTTTTGATAAATGTTGAGCATCTCCACTTTGAGTAAGAGGGCTGCTACACAATCACATATACAAGAGAGTGTTTTATTACATTTTAGGTTACCAGTATTACCTTTAATTTATCTGTTATGTAAACTGACTTGAAACTGATTTTGTATTGTTGATTCAGTAAGAGTACCTTTTGAATATTTACTAAGTTGTTGCACCATGTTGTGTTTACTTAAAAGCACAGGAAATCTTAGTATGTGTACAGTTTGATGAAGTTTACAGTTGTCTTTTATTAAGATTTGTATGTGTTGTTCTCCTCACACAGGGTTGTTTATGTTAATAATGTTGTGAATCTATTTTGAAAATGCTCGAATGGTGCTTTATGTTAAAAAAAAAAAAAAAAAAATTGTACAATCAGAAGCGGTGTGTTTGTTTTGACGAGGCTACATAAAGAAGCCAAGCAGACATTTTGTTTGATTAACTTTAAATTACACATTTTACAAGAAACTTGTAAATGGCCTACTTTGTGAATTTTTAGTTTTAGTGACCTTTGATGAGAAATTATTTTTCCAGATTAGATTTTTACAATTACTGGCTGCTGTTGAATAAATGTTGAGTTGAATGCAAAAAGCCTTTTCTGCAACATTAAATCCTGACTGATATTTGATTTGTTTTCTTAACTAGTAAGTGAATGGAGGTTTATCACTGAAAAGTCCTAAAACTACCCCTCCAGACAGTCCAGTTCATGCTCCACCACTAGAGCGCACTGTTAAGTCAGGATTGTGTGTTCAGAGTGAGTCCTGTTCCATCCAACCAGTGTGAAGTGGTGTCTTCCGATAGTGGAGGTGGTGTTGTGCACTTAGTCAGTGGGAAATTAACATTTCCCAGCCAATGACATACCCAAATCACCACAGTGGTTAGTTGTCATGGAAAAAATTTAAATACCAAGACCTTTTTTGTGTTTTTTTTTTTTTTGTTGTTGTTGTTTGTTTTTTTCTCTGAATGTGCCTAAAAATGATCTTTGAGACCTTGCAGATGTGTTAAGAAAAATAAATACAAATGCCACAATGATTTTCTGCTTAGTTGATGCAGTTACTTTCCAGGTAGCAAGTTGATTTTTGTTATTATTATTAATGGAGGAGTCGTGGGAGTTTGCCCATCCAGTCTACATGTGCTTTGTGGACTTGGAGAACGCTTATGACTGTGTCCCTCGAGGGGTCTTGTGGGGGGTACTGCGGGAGTACAGGTACCGGGCTCGCTGCTACGAGCTATCTGGTCCCTGTATGACCAGAGTGAGAGCTGTGTCTGCATACGTGGTTCAAAATCAGCTTCTGCAGTGATGTGCCATAGGGGGGTGTCGCCCAGGGTGCCATTTAGGCTAGAACCGCCACTGGCAGCAGGTTCAGTGTGTTGCCCAAGCTGGGATTGAACTATCAACCTGCCATAAGTGGACGATCCTCTCTACCCTCTGAGCCACAGCCATCACTGGAATGTGCAAATAAAATGTCATCGATATTTAAGGGGGTTAATTAAATATCAAAAAGTTAATTTGGGAATTAGCACTAATAGCTCCGTTCCTCTGTTACTTTGGCCATTATGGTGTTTCTGGAAAATGTTGGCGTTTCCATCACAATATTTATGACATTTCAATTATTACACATTTTTTGTGACATACTGTACCATAACTTTTTTATGGCATTTTTATGCCTCCACACAGGCGACAGCCGTAGCAGGAGGCATTATGTTTTTGAGTTGTCTTTGCGTTCCTACATCCATCCATTCCCTTGTCTGTCTGTCTGTCCATACCACTGCTGTTAATTTGATATCTAAGGAACACCTCAGGGAGTATCTTCAAATTTGGTACGAATGTCCACTTGGTCTCAAGGATAAGTTGATAAGATTTTGGTGGTCAAAGGTCAAGGTCACTATGACCTCTCAGAGCAAGTTCTGGCCAAATCAAAAATTCTATACTTCTATACAATACTATGACATTTTTATGGCATACTAAACAGTGACATTTCTGACATTTTTTGATGGTATAATAAACTGACATTTTCTTTTGACACACATTTACTGTGGCTTTAAAAAAAACAAACAAAAAAAAACAACTTTACCATGACGTTTGAGACATACTCTACTATGACTTCTTTTTGGACATGACTTTTTTTTTGACTATTTCTACATACTATAATATCATGCTTTACTATGATTTGTTTTTAACACTTTTTTTGACATGCTATATTATTTTTTTCATCATACCATACTATAACTTATTTCATCATACTATACTAAGATGTTTTTCATTATAATATACTATAACATGCTGTCCATCATACTATAGTATTCAGATCTTTTACTTAATTAAATGTAGCAACACTACAGTGTAAAGATACTCAGTTACACGCTCAAGTCCTGCGTTCAGATCTTAAGTAAAAATACAAAACTACAGGGCGTCGATGGATTAGTGGATGGAGCAGGCGTCCCATGTAGAGATGTAGAAGGCTGTTGCTGCAGCGGCCCGGTTCGACTGCGGCCTGTGGCCCTTTGCTGCATGTCATTCCCCCTCTCTCTCCCCCCTTTCACTCTGAGCTTTCAGATCAATTAAAGGCAAAAATGCCCCCAAAAAATCTTTAAATAAATAAATACAAAACTACAGGCATCAACACTGAAAGAACCAAAAGTAAAATGACTCTGGAAGCAGAATGGCCCATTTCAGAATAATACATATTTTATAATTCAGAATTATTGATGCATTATTGTGTTCATCACTTTATCACAGTTAAATGTTGAGCTAGTTTTAACTACTTTATATACTGCTGGGTATCTGAAAGGGATACGTTGCTGATTTTCGACCAGCTTTGTATCATAACACTGTTACCAGCACCCAGATGTCCCTCCTCATCATGCCCAAAAGCAACATCTAGCAGATTTTCTCTGGCTCTAGGGCAGTTCTCAAACTACGGACTGTATTTCCAATTTCCATATGCCCGCCACAACAGACTCAAAGAGTATAGATACGGACTGTTTTCAGAAACATGTTTTAGCTCACTGTTTAACTGTAATTCAAGATCATTTGTTACCAGCCAGTCGCCGTGTTGTTTTCTGTGTCAAATGGATGAGCTCACATTATGTCACCCACCAGCTGAAGTGTTTATTGGTCCAGGGCAGGGCATTGTATTCAGGTAATTGTAGCTAATAATAATTTTTGATAATTTATTAGTTGATTTTTGTTTTGTATTGATAATCTAAATCTGCCAAGTAACTATCAAATGAGTGTTTTATTGTAATGTACAATATTTGTCTCTGAAATGAAAAAGCAGTAGCATAACAAAAACAAACAGTCGTACCATTCACTGCAACAAAAATGGCGTGCCATCATCCTGTGTTGGCCACTGAGTTTTCCTGTAACACCACCTTTAGGTCATGCGAGATACCTCGTAATCTCGTAGGTATATTGTCATGAAATATGAAGACTACACTCATACTACCCAGGGTGCAATCATTTTGGTTTTAATGACCCCATGACCTTTACATTAGCACCACCCTCAAGGCAACCTCAGGAAAAAGAAGAGCTATTTTGTTGTTGTTTCCATCAAACATATTGAACACTGGTGTTTCTAGAGGGATTTTAGAAAGTAAGTTGTGTAAGTGAGACTGTGCAACTTGCTGAGTACTAAAATGTAGCAGAACAGTAACTCAAATAAAGAGTCATTAAATCAGTGAACTGACTCAACTCATTTTCCAGTCTATAAAATTTTAGATTTTATATTATTAAAGTATTAGCAAGAGTGTATTTAAAATGATTTTAACTGGACAAACTGATTTTCTTATTTCTTTCTAATGCTATTTGTTTCATTCTTTAAGGGTTTTAGTCAAAATGAAATGGTAAGTGTTTTATTTTAGGTTCATTTGTTGCCATATTTCCCTTATACACTGGAATTATTTTACTCTGACAGATGAGTATGACAGACAGATGCTGTACTGTTGTCAATCATTGAAGTAGGACTGATTCAGCTCTGGCACAGTTTGACAGCATTTATTTATTTATTTATATATTTATTTTTTGGTATGTTTTTTATGTGCCTATTCATGTCATTTTTTTAAATTAACTGTTCTTGATACCTTTATAACAATCCACCTGAACCTGCTGAAGCTTTAATGTGAATATTTGCTGTTTTATTTTACCCAACTCTTTATACCCTGCTCCTTACGTAGCATGCTTAGCACCAGTTTCTCATCGCTAAACTATTAAATTTGAATCGTGTTTTTTGTTCACCTGCATATTTTATCATCTCCTACTGATCAGTACATGCATACTGTCTCCTCTTTTCAAATGGGGCTTATCTGTTCATAAACAGCTAATGAAGTGAAAACACTGCATTACAAGTCGATTCAAATGTCAGTCACTATGGTGCACTGCATGTGTAATTTATGTAGACATAGACGTTTTCATTTATTGTATTGTTAAATAGGCTAGCTGTACTTGCTTGTAAAAAAAAATAATCTAGCATATTGGCTAATAGAAAATGGGTTTTCAAATTTAGCATTTTTTCCAGGTTAAAGTTAGGGCCTTGCTGCTGTATAATGTTGAGGGTGTTTTTGTTTTTGCTTTTTGTTTGTTGTTATTTATGTAGCCTGGCAGTAATTACACAGACCCAGCAGCTATCATGAAAGAGAGAAATGCTAATAAAAAATCAGTGGGGAAAAAAAAGACAAGTAGCAAAGTAGCACTTAAATAAAATCATTATACGGACAAATATGAAAAAAAAAAAGGTCTGTCTCAATCACACGCACGCGCGTGCGTCATGAAATGTCATGGCAACAGAACGATGACCCAGCCGAGGTCGGGTATATAACGCCTTCACATTAGTCTGATCTCTCTCTTTGCACTTGGGTTTGGACCAGAGCCACCTGTGTGAAGATACCTCCTGAGTTGTGGAGCAGAAAGCAGATCTTGTTCGAGAAAAGTTTGTTAAAACTTTTGGATTTCTACATTTTGTGGGAAACCGAAGAGCCCGACGATGGCCCTCAGCACAACCCGGACCCTGGAAGATCTCCTGTGTGGACTGACATCAGCTGCGCAGGTAAGACAACTTAGACATTTATTTTAGTATTTTCCTGGTTGATGCGACCTCTTAAATTGTTAAAAGCCTCATCAGTGTAGAGATTTGTATACTTTTGAATTTTAGGATGGACAGTTCACACCATGTTATTAGGCCTGTTGAAAAACCTTGGTGAAAACGGACGCTGATTAACGATTTCTCGTGTAAGTAATTTTTTTGGACAGAATATGTTAAATATAGGAACATGTGTGAAATATATTGACAATTAATTTAGTGATTTGAAAACACTTTTATGTTTTTCACATGTTTGAGGGGTCACGTCCTCCAAATGTGACAATTTATGACTGAATTGACCGAAAACAAAGATGGCGACCGGGCCGAATTTCAAATTATAACACAAATGTTATTTAGTTGTCACCATGGAGACGATGGAACTATTAGGAGCGGACGCATGATACACAGGTGTAATCAAATCAGTTGTTTTGATTTAATTGTTAAAGCCTGTCTTATATATGGAGTTCATGCGCAAACATCTGGTCCTTTTAATTCCAAATTGTATCATATTAAATAAATAAGTATTACTTAATAATAAGTAGGCTATGGTATTTTGTTTTCGTGGGACAAGAGACCGATTTATTTATGTTACTGACTGCATGTGCGCGTCCTGCCTCCAGGCTGATATTATCTGCTACATGTGATGTGCAACTCATAAACTGAGTTATTAACTACCGGTTCATTCTGCACAGAACTCACTGTGGTATCTTTGGAAAAATTTAGCCATGACGCACTGCGTAATGCGTAATGTGCGATGCATATTAACCTTAAATACATGCTGTTTATTGCAAGCCTTCAGGAGTTTTGTCCACGTACTGTAGACACACAGACACTGAGGCCGTTGCAATTGTTTGGTGCAAAATAACTGCCTTTACACAGTAACTGACCCACTCACACAAGGTCACACCTTACGCTATGTTACTCAGCATTTATTGATTGTCATGCTCTCATCTGTTCAAACTAAGTGACTGAGCTGCACAGTATTAGATTTTACTGTTTGTTTTATGTGTTGGTGGCTTTGTTACAAATGTAGTTGTATTTAGTGTATGGGTATGTTTTAGTGTTTTCATTCATTCATTTTCCACAATCAATCAATCAATCAATCAATCAATTTTATTTATAAAGCCCAATATCACAAATCACAATTTGCCTCACAGGGCTTTACAGCATATGACACCCCTCTGTCCTTAGGACCCTTGCAGCGCTACATAATATTGTAAAGATAAATATACAGACACAGTTATCACATAATGTTATATACAAAGATAAAGATACAGATAGTTATCACAAAATGTTATATATAATAATAAATATATAGATACAGTTATCACATAATGTTATATACAAAGATAAAGATACAGATAGTTATCACAAAATGTTATATATAATAATAAATATATAGATACAGTTATCACACAATGTTATATACAAAGATAAAGATACAGATAGTTATCACATAATGTTATATACAAAGATAAAGATACAGATAGTTATCACAAAATGTTATATATAATAATAAATATATAGATACAGTTATCACATAATGTTATATACAAAGATAAAGATACAGATAGTTATCACAAAATGTTATATACAAAGATAAAGATAAAAATGCAGATACAGTTATCACATAGTTATATACATAAAGATAAAGATACAGACACAGTTATCACATAATGTTATATATACACATATAAAGATAAAGATACAGACACAGACACAGTTATCTATACATAAAGATAAAGATACAGACACAGACAGTTATCACATAATGTTATATATACATGTATGATAAATATACACATACAGTTATCACATAATGTTATACATATATAATGATAAAGATGCAGATACAGTTATTAGCCTACATAATGTTATATAAAGATAGATACAAATACAGTTATTACATAATGTTATATATACATATATAAAGATACAGATACAGTTATTACATAATGTTATATACATATATTAAAATAAAGATAAAGACAAAGTTATCACATAATATTATATAAAGATACAGATACAGTTATTACATAATGTTATATATATAAAGATAAAGATACACAGTTATCACATAATGTTATACATATATTAAGATAAAGATACAGTTATTACATAATGTTATACATATATAATGATACAGATACAGTTATCACATAATGTATGCATATATAAACATACAGAGATACAGTTATCAGTAACAGAGCAGCAGTGTTTTTTCTCTCTGTCTAACAATCACCTGCACATAAACAAAAGCATGCGTTTGGTATTTATAATACTGAAAACTGCTCAGTCACACAATGTGTCTTATATGGTTCATTCATTATTTGCCTCTGTATTTATTGATATTGTGATTGTGATTGTGAGTTTATTATCTAATAACCCAGAATGTGATCATGGTGTCTTTGAAAACTGGAAATAATTTATTAGGTCAAAAGTTTCACTTTTTTTGACATACAATACTATAATGTTTTTAACACTTTTTTTTACATGCTATACTATGACTTTTTTCATCACACTATACTATGACGTTTTCAACACTTTATTCGACATACTATACTATGACTTTTTGCTACATAATATACTATGACTTTATGAACACTTTTTTCAACACACTATATTATGACTTTTTTTTTTATCATACTAAACTATGCATTTTTAACCCTTTTTTCGACATACTATACTATGACTTTTTTTCATCATACTACACTCTGGGTTTTTACACTTTTTCGACGTACTGTACTATGACTCTTTGAGCACTTTTTTCATCATACTATACTGTGACTTTACGAACACTTTTTTGACATAGTATGACTTTTTCATCATACTATACTATGACATTTTTAACACTTTTTTTGACATACTATACTATGACTCTTTGAACACTTTTTTCATCATACTATGCTGTGACTTCTTGAACACTTTTTTGACATGCTATAGTATGACTTTTTCATCATACTATACTATGACTTTTTCAACAGATTTTTCGACATGCTATACTATGACTTTTTTCATCATACTATACGATTAGGCTATGTTTTTTACACTTTTTTCGACATCCTATACTGTGACTATTTGTACAATTTTTTGACATACCATACTATGACTTTTTTGGAAACTTTTAGAAATACTATACTATGACTTTTTGCTGCATACTTTTACTGCATAAATTTTTTAACACTTTTTTAATCAGATTACACTATGATGTTTGTAATAGTTTTTACGACATACTATACTATGACTTTTGTAATCGTACGAGGACGTTTGTAACAGTTCTTTTGACATACTATACTATGACTTTTTTACAGTTTTTTCTTTATACTATACCACGACTTTTTGAACATTTTCTTTGACATTCCATACAATGACTTTTTTCAGCATACTATACTATGACTGAACATTTTTTTTCCGACACGTTACACTATGAGCTTTTGAACACTTTTTCGACATGTCATAGTATGGCTTTTGTCAAACTGTACTATGACTTTTTTTAACACTTTTTTGGACATACTATACTATGATGTTTTCAACACTTTTTCCAGTATACTATACTATGACTTTTTGCTACATACTATAGTATGACTATCTGAAGACTTTTTCGATATACTATACTATGAAGTTTTGCGACATACTATATTATGACTTTTTTAACACTTTTTTCGACATACTATACAATGACGTTTTTAACACTTTTTGCAACATACTATACTATAACTTTTTTCATCATACTATACTATGAATATTTGAACACTTTTTTGACATACTATACTATGACGTTTTGCGACATACTATACAATGATGTTTATAACACTTTGTTGACATTATATACTATGACGTTTTGCGACATACCATACAATGATCTTTTAACACTTTTTCAACATACTATACTATTTGAAAACTTTTTTCGACCTGCTATACTATGATTGTTTGAACACTTTTTTGACATACTATACTATGACGTTTTGCGACATACTGTACTTTGACTTTTTTGACACTTTATTCGACATACTGTACTACGACTTTTTGAAAACTTTTTTGACACGCTATACTATGACTTTTTTCATTAATACTATACCATGATGTTTTTTACAATTTATTTCGACATACTATACTTTGAGTATTTGAACACTTTTTCGACAAACTATACTATTTGAAAACTTTTTCGACATGCTATACTATGACTTCTTTCATCGTACTATACTATACTATAGTGTAAAAAAAACATCTTTTTTTTCCACTTTTTTTCAACATACTATACGATGACTATTTGAATACTTTTTTGACATACTATACTATGACGTTTTGCGACATACTATACTATGCCTTTTTTAAACACTTTATTCGACAATCTGTACTACGGCTTTTTGAAAACTGTATTCGACATGCTATACTATGACTTTTTTCATGTTCCAGCTCTTCTAGCGATCAGTGTTCCATCCTCGTAGCCTTCTGCGACATTAGTTGGATTTGTGGATGTAATTATTATGATGTTTTTTACCCTTTATTTCGACATACCATACTTTGAGTATTTGAAAACTTTTTTTGACATACTATACTATACTATTTGAAACCTTTTTTCGACATACTATACTATGATGTTTTTTACACCTTTTTCAACATACTATACTATTTGAAAACTGTATTCGACATGCTATACTATGACTTTTTTCATCATACTATACTATGATGTTTTTTACACTTTTTTTTGACATACTATACGATTCCTATTTGAACACTTTTTCGACATGCTATACTATGACATTTTTCATTATACTATACTATGATGTTTTACACTTTTTTTCAACATACTATACAATGATGTTTTTTACAATTTTTTTCGACATACTATTGTATGACTATTTGAACATTTTTTTGACACACTATACTACAACATTTTGCGACATAATATACTATGACTTTTTTAACACTGTTTTCAACACACTATACTATTTGAAAACTTTTTTCGACATGCTATACTATGACTTTTTTCATTATACTATACTAAGATGTTTTTTACACTTTATTTCGACATATTATCCTTTGAGTATTTGAACACTTTTTTGACATACTGTACTTTGACGTTTTGCGACATACTATACAATGACTTTTTTAACACTTTTTCGACATGCTATACTATGACTTTTGTCATCATACTATACTATGATGGTTTTTTTTTTTTTTTTTTTACAATTTTTTCGACATACTATAGTATGACTATTTGAACTCTTTTTTGACATACTATACTACGATGTTTTGCGATATAATATACTATGACTTTTTTAACACTTTATTTGACATGCTATACTATGACTTTTTTCATCATACTATACTATGACGTTTTACACTTTATTTCGACATACTATATTTTGAGTATTTGAACACTTTTTTGACATTCTATACTATGACGTTTTGCGACATACTATACAATTAAGCAATATCACACGAGAGGGAGTGATGTTGTACTGTGATATCGTCACGGCTGTGATTCGGTCGTAGGCACGAGGCAGTTCAACAGTTATTCAACAGTTAAATAAGCAAGGCTGATTAAGAAATGTTGAAAAATGAGGACAAAATTGATAATTTAAGCATTTTATTTGTCTTCCGCCAACAAAAATAGTTCCCTCAGGACTCCGCTGTCACCGTTGCTATGTAACGCAAACATGGTGCGCCAGGCACTTACTCTTTATACACATTTATCTGCACGTTTCCATTAATTGTGCAGCCGGTGAAATAAGTCTCTGGTGACTGCATGGTGGACTGTCGCTTCACAGGCACAGCCGACTCTGCCTTCTGATCTGACAGTATGTTGCTTTTCTCCAAGTCATTGAGCTCCACTGATGAAACACTGACAAACCTGGATGTGCACTCAGATGGATTCAGCTTCTCCTCTCCCTCATCTTCCTCTGATGACCATTCATAGTTCAATTCAAAACTTATTTTAGGAAATAAATCCATATTTTTGGCTGTTTGACAGTGGATGAATTAATTAGCCTACAACGCAACTGCTGACCTAACTGACACTAACTGTCAGTTTTGATTTGATTGTTGATTGCAATCAGCTGACTTTTTGAAAACTTTTTGGGACATGCTATACCATGACTTTTCTATTATACTATACTATGATGTTTTTTACACTTTATTCTCACATACTATACTTTGACTATTTGAACTTTTTTGACATACTATACTATGACGTTTTGCGGCATACTGTACTATGACTTTTTTAACACTTTTTCGACATACTATACTTTGAGTATTTGAACACTTTTTTGACTATAACGTGTTGCGACATACTATACAATGACGTTTTTAACACTTTTTTCGACATACTATACTATGACTTTTTTTAACACTTTTTACGACATACTATACTGCGACTGTTTTGAAAACTTTTTTCGACATGCTATGCTATGACTTTTTTCATTATACTATACTATCATGTCTATTACACTTTATTCCGACATACTATACTTTGAGTATTTGAACTTTTTTGACATACTATATATGCCGTTTTGCGACATACTATACAATGACGTTTTTCACACTTTTTTGAAATTATATACTATGATGTTTTGCGACATACTATACAATGATTTTTTAACACTTTTTCGACATACTATACTATTTGAACACTTTTTTGACATACTATACTATGACTCTTTTCACACTTTTTCGACATGCTATACTATGACTTTTTGAAAACTTTTTTCGACATCCTGTACTATGACTTTTGTCATCATACTATACTATGTGTTTTTAACAATTTTTTCAACATACTATAGTATGACTATTTGAACACTTTTTTGACATACTATACTATGACGTTTTGCGATATAATATACTATGACTTTTTTTAACACTTTATTCGACATGCTATGCTATGACTTTTTTCATTAGACTATACTATGATGTTTTACACTTTTTTTCAACATACTATACTTTGAGTATTTGAACACTTTTGACATGCCATACTATGACGTTTTGCGACATACTGTACTATGACTTTTTGAAAACTTTTTTCAACATGCTATACTATGACTTTTTTCATGATACTATACTATGATGTTTTTTACACTTTATTCTCACATACTACACTTTGACTATTTGAACTTTTTTGACATACTATACTATAACGTTTTGCAGCATACTGTACTATGACTTTTTTTTAACACTTTATTCGACATGCTATACTATGACTTTTTCATGATACTATACTATGATGTTTTTTATACTTTATTCTGACATACTGAGTATTTGAACACTTTTTTGATATACTATACTGTGACGTTTCGCGACATACTGTACCATGACTTTTTTTAACACTTTATTTAACATGCTGTACTACCACTTTTTGAAAACTTTTTTCATTAAGCTATACTATGACTTTTTTCATTAAGCTATACTATGATGTTTTTTTACACTTTATTTTGACATACTGTACTTTGAGTATTTAAACACTTTTTTGACATACTATACTGTGACGTTTTGCAGCATACTATACAATGACTTTTTGAACACTTTTTTGACATACTATACTATTTGAAAACTTTTTTGGACATGCTATACTATGACTTTTTTCATCATACTATACAATGATGTCTTTTTACAATTTTTTTCGACATACTATTGTATGACTATTTGAACACTTTTTTGACACACTATACTACGATGTTTTACGACATAATATACTATGACTTCTTTTAACACTTTTTTTGACATACTATACTATGACTTTTTTCATTATACTATACTATGATGTTTTGTGACATACTGTACTCTGACTTTTTTTAACCGTTTATTCAACATACTGTACTAAGACTTTTTGAACACTTTATTCGACATGCTGTACTATCACTTTTTTCATTATACCATACTATTTTTGTTTTTTTACACTTTATTTCGACGTACTATACTTTGAGTATTTGAACACTTTTTTGACATACTATAGTATGACGTTTTGTGACATGATATACAATGACCTTTTTAACACTTTCTCAACATACTATAGTATTTGAAACCTTTTTGGACATGCTATATTATGACTTTTTTCATCATACTATACAATGATGTTTTTTACAATTTTTTTCGACATACTATTGTATGACTATTTGAACACTTTTTTGACAGTATACTACGATGTTGTGCAACACAATATACTATTTTTTTTTAAAACTTTTTGCGACATACTATACCATGACTTATTTAAACACTTTATTCGACATACTGCACTACGGGTTTTTGAAAACTTTTTTCGACATACTATACTACGACTTTTTGAAAACTTTTTGGGACATGCTATACTATGACTTTTCTATTATACTATACTATGATGTTTTTTACACTTTATTCTCACATACTATACTTTGACTATTTGAACTTTTTTGACATACTATACTGTGACGTTTTGCGGCATACTGTACTATGACTTTTTAAACACTTTTTTCGACATACTGTACTATTTGAAAACTTTTTTGGACATGCTATACTATGACTTTTTTCATCATGCTATACTATGATGTTTTTTACACTGTTTTTTCCCCGACATACTATACAATGAGTATTTGAACACTTTTTTGACATACTATACTATGACTATTTGAAAACTTTTTTTGACATCCTGTACTATGACTTTTGTCATCATACTATACTATGTTTGTTTTTTTTTTTACAATTTTTTCAACATACTATAGTATGACTATTTGAACACTTTTTTGACATACTATACTACAACGTTTTGCGATATAATATACTATGACTTTTTTTTAACACTTTATTCGACATGCTATACTATGACTTTTTTCATTAGACTATACTATGATGTTTTACACTTTTTTTCAACATACTATACTTTGAGTATTTGAACATTGTTTTGACATGCCATACTATGACGTTTTGCGACATACTGTACTATGACTTTTTGATAACTTTTTTCGACATGCTATACTATGACTTTTTTCATGATACTATACTATGATGTTTTTTTACACTTTATTTTGACATACCATCCTTTGAGTATTGGAACACTTTTTTGACATACTATGTAATGACGTTTTGCAATGACTTTTTTAACACTTTTTCGACATACTATACTATTTGAAAACTTTTTCCGACATGCTATACTATTACTATTTAAACACTTTTCTGACATACTGTACTAGTACGTTTTGCGACATACTGTGCTATGACTTTTTAACACTTTTTTGACATTATATACTATGATGTTTTGCGACATACTATACAATGACGTTTTTAACACTTTTTCGACATAGTATACTATTTGAAAACTTTTTTCAACATGCTATACTATGATATTTCTTACACTTTTTTCCCCCAAAATACTATACTATGAGTATGTGAACACTTTTTTGACATACTATACTATGACGTTTTGCAACATACTATACAATGACTTTTTTAACTTTTTCGACATACTATACTATTTGAAAACTTTCTCCGACATGCTATACTATTACTATTTAAACACTTTTCTGACATACTGTACTATTACGTTTTGCAACATACTGTGCTACGACTTTTTTGACATTATATACTATGATGTTTTGCGACATACTATACAATGACGTTTTTAACACTTTTTCGACATAGTATGCTATTTGAAAACTTTTTTCAACATGCTATACTATGATGTTTCTTACACTTTTTCCCCCAACATACTATACTATGAGTATGTGAACACTTTTTTGACATACTATACTATGACGTTTTGCAACATACTATACTATGACTTCTTTAACACTTTTTTCGACATGCTATACTATGACTTTTGTCATCATACTATACTATGATTTTTTTTTTCTTTTTTTGACAATTTTTTTGGCGTACTATAGTATGACTATTTGAACACTTTTTTGACATACTATACTATGACATTTTGCCATCATACTATGCCATGACTTTTTTAAACACTATTCGACATACTGCACTACGGCTTTTTGAAAACTTTTTTCGACATGCTATACTACGACTTTTTGAAAACTTTTTGGGACATGCTATACTATGACTTTTTTCATATATTATATTATGATGTTTTTTACACTTTATTCTCACATACTATACTTTGACTATTTGAACTTTTTTGACATACTATACCATGACGTTTTGCGGCATACTGTAGTATGACTTTTTTAACACTTTATTCGACATGCTATACTATGACTTTTTCATTATACTATACTATGATGTTTTTTATACTTTATTCTGACATACTTATGAGTATTTGAACACTTTTTTGATATACTATACTGTGACGTTTTGCGACATACTGTACCATGACTTTTTTTTAACACTTTATTCGACATGCTGTACTACCACTTTTTGAAAACTTTTTTGGACATGCTATACTATGACTTTTTTCATCATACTATACAATGATGTTTTTTACAATTTTTTCTGACATACTATTGTATGACTATTTGAACACTTTTTTGACACACTATACTACGACGTTTTACGACATAATATACTATGACTTCTTTTAACACTTTTTTTGACATACTATACTATGACTTTTTTCATTATACTATACTATGATGTTTTGTGACATACTGTACTCTGACTTCTTTTTAACACTTTATTCAACATACTGTACTAAGACTTTTTGAACACTTTATTCGACATGCTGTTCTATCACTTTTTTCATTATACCATACTATTTTGTTTTTTACACTTTATTTCGACGTACTATACTTTGAGTATTTGAACACTTTTTTGACATACTATAGTATGACGTTTTTAACACTTTCTCAACATACTATAGTATTTGAAAACCTTTTTGGACATGCTATACTATGACTTTTTTCATCATACTATACAATGATGTTTTTTACAATTTTTTTCGACATACTATTGTATGACTATTTGAACACTTTTTTGACACAGTATACTACGATGTTTTGCGACACAATATACTATTTTTTTTAAACTTTTTTCGACATGCTATACTATGACTTTTGTCATTATACTATACTATGATGGTTTTTACAATTTTTTCGACATACTATTGTATGACTATTTGAACACTTTTTTGACATACTATACTATGACGTTTTGCAACATACTATACCATGATTTATTTAAACATTTTATTCGACATACTGCACTACGGGTTTTTGAAAACTTTTTTCGACATACTATACTATGACTTTTTGAAAACTTTTTGGGACATGCTATACTATGACTTTTCTATTATACTATACTATGATGTTTTTTTACACTTTATTCTCACATACTATACTTTGACTATTTGAACTTTTTTGACATACTATACTATGACGTTTTGCGGCATACTGTGCTATACTGCTATACTATGACTTTTTTAACACTTTATTGGACATGCTATACTATGACTTTTTCATTATACGATACTATGATGTTTTTTATACTTTATTCCGACATACTTATTAGTATTTGAACACTTTTTTGACATACTATACTGTGACGTTTTGTGATATACTGTACCATGACTTTTTTTAACACTTTATTCAACATACTGTACTACCACTTTTTGAAAACTTTTCTGACATGCTATACTATGACTTTTTTCATTATACTATACTATTTTGTTTTTTACACTTTATTTCGACATACTATACTTTGAGTATCTTAACACTTTTTTGACATACTATAGTATGACGTTTTTGACGCTTTTTCGACATACTATACTATTTGAAAACCTTTTTGGACATGCTATACTATGACTTTTTTCATCATGTCATACAATGATGTTTTTTTACAATTTTTTTCGACATACTATTGTATAACTATTTGAACACTTTTTTGACAGACTATACTACGATGTTTGGCGACATCATATACTATTTTTTTTTATAACTTTTTTTGACATGCTATACTATGACTTTTTTTCATTATGCTATACTATGATGTTTTGCGACATCCTGTACTATGACTTTTTTTTAACACTTCATTCGACATACTGTACTAAGACTTTTTGAACACTTAATTCGACCTGCTATACTATGACTTTTTTCATTTTACTATACTATGATGTTTTTTACACTTTATTTTGACATACTATACGATGACTATTTGAACACTTTTTTGACATACTATACAATTTGAAAACCTTTCTGGACATGCTATACTATGACTTTTGTCATCATACTATACAATGATTTTTTTTTACATTTTTTTCGACATACTATTGTATAACTATTTGAACACTTTTTTGACAGACTATACTACGACGTTTTGCGACATGATATACTGTGACTTTTTTTTAACCCTTTTTTGGACATGCTATACTATGACTTTTTTCATTACACTATACTATGATTTTTACACTTTTTTTTCGACATACTATACAATGATTATTTGAACACTTTTTTCATATACTATGGTATGACGTTTTGCGACATGCTGTACTATGACTTCTTTAACACTTTATTTCGACATACTATATTTGAGTATTTGAACACTTTTTTGACATACTATACTATGACTCTTTGCGACATACTGTATTGACTTTGTTAACACTTTATTCGACATGCTATACTATGACTTTTTTCATTATACTATACTGTGATGTTTTTTACACTCTATTTCGACATATTATACTTTGAGTATTTGAACACTTTTTTGACATTCTGTACTATGACGTTTTGCGACATACTATACAATGAATATTTGAACACTTTTTTCGATATTCTATACTATGACTTTTGTCATTATACTATCGTATCATGTTTTTGTTTTACAATTTTTTCGACACACTATGGTATGACTATTTGAACACTTTTTTGACATACTATACTACGACGTTTTGCGACATAATATACTATGACTTTTTTAACACTTTATTCGACATACTGTACTATGACTTTTTGAAAACTTTTTCGACATGCTATACTATGACTTTTTTTATTATGCTCTACTATGATGTTTTTTACACTTTATTTTGACATACTGTATGCTTAAGTATATTGAAAAAAGTCATAGTATATAGCATGTCGAAAAAGTTTTCAAAAATTCGTAGTACAGTATATCAAATAGAGTGTTAAAAAAAGTCCTAGTACAGTATGTCGCAAAACATCACAGTGTAGTATGTCAAAAAAGTGTTCAAATAGTCATAGTATAGTATGTCGAAAAAACGTCATAGTATAATATGTCAAAAAACTGTTCAAATACTCAAAGTACAGTATGTTGAAATAAAGTGTAAAAAACATCAAAGTATAGTTTGTTAGACTTTTTTTCCCCCGACATACTATACATATTATACTATGACGTTTTTTCGACATACTATACTATGACTATTTGAACACTTTTTTGACATACTACACTGTGATGTTTTGCGACATACTGTACTAGGACTTTTTTTAACACTTTATTTGATAAACTGTACTACGAGTTTTTGAAAACTTTTTCGACATGCTATATACTATGACTTTTTTCAATATACTTAAGCAATATCACACGAGAGGGAGTGATGTTGTACTGTGATATCGTCACGGCTGTGATTCGGTCGTGCTTTACTGTTGTTTTTTTCAACAGTTCAACAGTTAAATAAGCAAGGCTGATTAAGAAATGTTGAAAAATGAGGACAAAATAGAATATTTAAGCATTTTATTTGTCTTCCGCCAACAAAAATACTTCCCTCAGTACTCCGCTGTCACCGTTGCTATGTAACGCAAACATGGTGCGCCAGGCACTTATTCTTTATACACATTTATCTGCACGTTTCCATTAATTGTGCAGCCGGTGAAATAAGTCTCTGGTGACTGCATGGTGGACTGTGGCTTCACAGGCACAGCCGACTCTGCCTTCTGATCTGACAGTATGTTGCTTTTCTCCAAGTCATTGAGCTCCGCTGATGAAACACTGACAAACCTGGATGTGTGCTCAGATGGATTCAGCTTCTCCTCTCCCTCATCTTCCTCTGATGACCATTCATAGTTCAATTCAAAACTTATTTTAGGAAATAAATCCATATTTTTGGCTGTTTGACAGTGGATGAATTAATTAGCCTACAACGCAACTGCTGACCTAACTGACACTAACCGTCAGTTTTGATTTGATTGTTGATTGCAGTCAGCTGTGAGGCGGAGTGATACATACACAGTGAAATAACCATGATGTTGCACTCCAATATCATCACGGCTTTACTGTCTCTCGACCAATCAGATTGCAGGGCCGGAACTAACTGTTGTATAATATACTATGATGTTTTTTACAATCTTTTTCGACATACTATACTATGAGTATTTGAACACATTTTTGACATTCTATACCATGAAGTTTTGCGACATACTATACTATGACTTTTTTTTAACACTTTGTCAACATACTATACTATTTGAAAACTTTTTTTCAACTTCCTGTACTATGACTTTTTTCATCTTACTATCCTGATTTTTTTTAACACTTTTTTTGACATACAACACTATGAATATTTGAACACTTTTTTGACGTTTGGTGACATACTATACTGACGTTTAACACTTTTTTCGATGTGCTATACTATGACTTTTTTCATCAAACTATACTATGATGTAAACTTTACTATGATTACTGTACTATGACTTTTTGAAAACTTTTTCGACATGCTATACTATGACTTTGTTCATTATACTATACCATTTTGTTTTTTACACTTTATTTCGACATACTACACTTTGAGTATTTGAACACTTTTTTGACATACTATAGTATGACGTTTTGTGACATGATATACAATGACTTTTTTTTCAACATACTATACTACTTGAAAACTTTTTTGGACATCCTATACTATGACTTTTGTTATCATACTATACTATGATGTTTTTTTACAATTTTTTCAACATACTATTGTATGAGTATTTGAACACTTTTTTGACACACTATACTACAACGTTTTGCGACATAATATACTATGACTTTTTTTTAACATTTTTTCCGACATGCTACACTATGACTATGACTAAGATGTTTTACACTTTTTTTCAACATATTATACGATGAGTATTTGAACACTTTTTTTGGACATACTATACTATGATGTTTTGCGACATACTGTACAATGACGTTTTTAACTTTTTTCGACATACTACACTATGACTTTTTGAAAACTTTTTTTAGACCCGCTATAGTATGACTTTTTTCATTGTTCTTTACAATCTTGTTCGACATACTATACTTTGACTTTTTGAAAACTTTTTTCGACATACTGTGACTTTGAAACCTTTTTCGACATGCTATACTATGACTTATTATCACACCATACTATGATGTTTTTTACAATTATTTTCGACATACTATACTCTATTTTAACACTTTTTTGACATACTATGACGTTTTGCGCCATACTATACTATGTCGCAAAACTATACTTTTTTAACACTTTTTCGACATACATTTTTTTTACTGAGTATTTGAACACTTGTTTGACATACTATACTATGACTTTTTGAAAACTTTTTTCGACATACTATACTATGACTTTTTTAACACTTTTTTGACATACTATACTATGAGCATTTGAACACTTTTTTGACATTCTATGACGTTTTGCAACATACTGTGCTATGACTTTTTAACACTTAACACTCGACATACTTTTTTTTTTACTTTGAGTATTTGAACACTTTTTTCATCATACCATAGCATGTTTTTTACACTGTATTTCGACATACTGTACTTTGAGTACTATGACGTTTTGCGACTTAGTATACAATGACGTTTTTAAAACTTTTTTGACAAACTATCCTATGAAGTCTCGCGAAATACTGTGCTTTGATTTTTTTTTTACACTTTTTTTCGACATACTATGCTATGACTATTTGAACACTTTATTCGACATACTGTACTACGGCTTTTTGAAAACTTTTTTTCGACATGCTATACTATGACTTTTTTCATTATACTATACTATGACATTTTTTACACTTTATTTCGACATACTATACTTTTTTGACATACTATCTATGACTTTTTGAAAACTTTTTTTTACATACTATACTATGACTTTTGGAAAACTTTTTTCAACATGCTATGACTTTTTCCATCATATTATGCTTTGATTTTTTTTTTACACTTTTTTTCGACATACTATACTATGACTATTTGAACACTTTTTGACATACTATGGTTTCACGTTTTGCGACATACTATACTATGACTTTTTGAAAACTTTTTTCCACATGCTATACTATGACTTTTTTCATTATACTATACTATACTATACTATACTATACTATACTATACTATACTATGATGGTATTTACACTTTATTTCGAAATACTATGCTTTGAGTATTTAAACACTTTTTTGACATTCTATGGTATGACGTTTTGCGACATAATATACAATGACTTTTTTCACACTTTTTTGACATACTATAGTATTTGAAAACTTTTTTGGACATGCTATGCTATGACTTTCTCAACACTTTTTTTTGACATACGTTGATGACATGATGTTTTGTGACATACTATACTGACTTTTTCAACAGTTTTTTTCGACATGCTATACTATGACTTTCTTAATTATACTGTACTATGATGTTTTTTTACACTTTATTTCGACATACTGTACTTTGAGTATTTGAACACTTTTTTGACATACCATACTATGACGTTCTGCGACATAACATACAATGACTTTTTTGACACACTATGCTATTTGAAAACTTTTTTGAACATGCTATACTATGACTTTTTTCATCATACTATACTATGATGTTTTTTACACTTTATTTCGACATACTGTACTTTTAGTATTTGAACAGTTTTTTGACATACTATACTGTGACGTTTTGAGACGTACTGTACCATGACTTTTTTTTAACACTTTATTCGACATACTGTACTACGACTTTTTGAAAAATTTTTCGACATGCAATACTATGACTTTTTTCATTATGCTATACTATTACTATTATTATTACTACTATTTTTTACACTTTATTTCGACATACTGTACTTTGAGTATTTGAGCACTTTTTTGACATACTATAGTATGACGTTTTGTGACATACTATACAATGACTTTTTAATCACTTTTTCGACATACTATAGTATTTGAAAACTTTTTGGACATGCTATACTATGACTTTTTTCATTATACTATACAATGATGTTTTTTACAATTTTTTTTCGACATACTATTGTATGACTATTTGAACACTTTTTTGACACACTATACTACGACGTTTTGCGACATAATATATTATGACTTTTTCAACACCTTTTTTCGACATGCTATGCTGAATATTTGAACACTTTTTGACATACAGTACAGGCCAAAAGTTTGGACACACCTTCTCATTCAATGCGTTTTCTTTATTTTCATGACTATTTACATTGTAGATTCTCACTGAAGGCATCAAAGTTACGTACTTAAGTTATGTACTTAACAAAAAAAGGTGAAATAACTGAAAACATGTTTTATATTCTAGTTTCTTCAAAATAGCCACCCTTTGCTCTGATTACTGCTTTGCACACTCTTGGCATTCTCTCCATGAGCTTCAAGAGGTAGTCACCTGAAATGGTTTTCCAACAGTCTTGAAGGAGTTCCCAGAGGTGTTTAGCACTTGTTGGCCCCTTTGCCTTCACTCTGCGGTCCAGCTCACCCCAAACCATCTCGATTGGGTTCAGGTCCGGTGACTGTGGAGGCCAGGTCATCTGCCGCAGCACTCCATCACTCTCCTTCTTGGTCAAATAGCCCTTACACAGCCTGGAGGTGTGTTTGGGGTCATTGTCCTGTTGAAAAATAAATGATCGTCCAACTAAAGGCAAACCGGATGGGATGGCATGTCGCTGCAGGATGCTGTGGTAGCCATGCTGGTTCAGTGTGCCTTCAATTTTGAATAAATCCCCAACAGTGTCACCAGCAAAACACCCCACACCATCACACCTCCTCCTCCATGCTTCACAGTGGGAACCAGGCATGTGGAATCCATCCGTTCACCTTTTCTGCGCCTCACAAAGACACGGTTGGAACCAAAGATCTCAAATTTGGACTCATCAGACCAAAGCACAGATTTCCACTGGTCTAATGTCCATTCCTTGTGTTTCTTGGCCCAAACAAATCTCTTCTGCTTGTTGCCTCCTTAGCAGTGGTTTCCTAGCAGCTATTTGACCATGAAGGCCTGATTGGCAGTCTCCTCTTAACAGTTGTTCTAGAGATGGGTCTGCTGCTAGAACTCTGTGTGGCATTCATCTGGTCTCTGATCTGAGCTGCTGTTAACTTGCCATTTCTGAGGCTGGTGACTCGGATGAACTTATCCTCAGAAGCAGAGGTGACTCTTGGTCTTCCTTTCCTGGTCGGTCCTCATGTGTGCCAGTTTAGTAGCGCTTGATGGTTTTTACGACTCCACTTGGGGACACATTTAAAGTTTTTGCAATTTTCCGACTGACTGACCTTCATTTCTTAAAGTAATGATGGCCACTCGTTTTTCTTTAGTTAGCTGATTGGTTCTTGCCATAATATGAATTTTAACAGTTGTCCAATAGGGCTGTCGGCTGTGTATTAACCTGACTTCTGCACACAACACAACTGATGGTCCCAACCCCATTGATAAAGCAAGAAATTCCACTAATTAACCCTGATAAGGCACACCTGTGAAGTGGAAACCATTTCAGGTGACTACCTCTTGAAGCTCATGGAGAGAATGCCAAGAGTGTGCAAAGCAGTAATCAGAGCAAAGGGTGGCTATTTTGAAGAAACTAGAATATAAAACATGTTTTCAGTTATTTCACCTTTTTTGTTAAGTACATAACTCCACATGTGTTCATTCATAGTTTTGATGCCTTCAGTGAGAATCTACAATGTAAATAGTCATGAAAATAAAGAAAACGCATTGAATGAGAAGGTGTGTCCAAACTTTTGGCCTGTACTGTACTATACTATGATGTTTTGCGACATAATATACTATGACTTTTTCAATACTTTTTTTCGACATGCTATGCTGAATATTTGAACACTTTTTGACATACTATACTATGATGTTTTGCGACATACTATACTGTAACGTTTTTAACACTTTTTCTACATACTATACTATGACTTTTTAAATAGTTTTTCGACGTGCTTTAGTGTGACTTTTTTCATCATACTATATTGTGAAGGTTTTTACAATTTTTTCCGACATACTACACTATGAGTATTTGAACACTTTTTTTGACATACTACACTATGACGTTTTTCAACATACTATACTATGACTTTTTGCGACATACTTTTTTCATCATACTATACAGTTTTTTACACTTTTTTTCGACATACCATACTTTGACTATTTGAACACTTTTTTGACATACCATACCATGACGTTTTGCGACATACTATATTATGACATTTTAACACCTTTTTTGACATACTGTAATATGACTTTTTGAACAATTTTTTGTGTCATTCCATAAAACGACATTTTTATTCATACTATACGATGACTTTTTTCATCACAATTTACTGTTTTTTACACTTTTTTTCCAACATGCTATAGTATGACTATTTGAACACTTTGACATACTATACTATGACTTTTTGTGACATACCATAACTTTTTTCATCATACTATACTGTTTTTTTACACCTTTTTCGACACACTATACTTTGAGTATTTCAACACTTTTTTGACATACAATCATAATTCTGTCACCTTGACGTTTTGTAACATACTATATTATGACGTTTGTAACACTTTTTCAACACACTGTAATATGACTTTTTGAACATTTTTTTTTTGTCATTCCATAATATGACATTTTTACTCATGCTATACTGTGACTGTTTGAACACTTTTTTCGATATACTATACTTTAGTTTTTGAACACTTTTTAGACATACTATACTATGACTTTAATTGAATTGTTTTTTCATCATTCTATAGTATGACTTTTTTTTCACTTTTTTTTGTTTTGTTTTTGAACACTTTTCGAGATGTTAAAGTATGAATTTTTTCCTCATACTGTACTATGTTTTTAACACTTTTTTGACATAATATACTATGAATATTTGAACACTTTTTTCATATTATACCATGACGTTTTTAACACTTTTTTGACATACTATGAGGTTTTTAACACTTTTTTTTAAAACATACTATGACTTTCTTTGCAGCTAACTACAGAAAAGTAGCACTTCGATGTAAATGCAAATTTACTGCTCTCTGAGAACGCAGGGTTACTCGTGGTCCCTAAAGTCTCCAAAAGTAGATCAGGAGCCAGAGCCTTCAGCAATCAGGCTCCTGTCCTGTGGAATCATCTTCCTGTTACAGTCCGGGAGGCAGACACTGTCTCCATTTTAAGACTAGACCAAAGACTTTCCTCTTTGATAAAGCTTATAGTTAGGGCTGGCTCAGGCTTGCCCTGTGCCAGCCCCTAGTTAGGCTGACTTAGGCCTAGTCTGCCGGGGGACCTCCGATAATACACCGGGTACCTTCTCTCCTTGTCTCTCTCTCATGTCCTGTTACTGCATCTTGCTAACTTGGCCATACTGCATGTCACTAACTTGGCTTCTTCTCTGGAGCCTTTGTGCTCCACTGTCTCTCAGGTTAACTTCTATCACAGCGGTGCCTGGATGGTGTGACGTGTGTGGTTGTGCTGCTGCCATGGTCCTGCCTGATACCTCCTGCTGCTGCTGTTATCATTAGTCGTACTTCTACTGTTATTATACACAAATGGTTATTGTCACATATGTATACTATCAGATGTTAATATTTACTTTCAACATACTGCATCACAGTAGCCAGGCAAATTGTGATTTGTGATATTGGGCTTTATACATAAAATTGATTGATTGAATTGAAAGTATAGCATGCTATACTTTGATTTTGCATTCACATCGAAGTGCTACTTTATTGTAGTTAGCTGCAGCAGACCTAATTCATAGTCTGTAGGGTAGTTTTATTTTTAAGTGCTGTAAAATCTTAATCTGAAAAGTTAACTACACTACAGCCATCAGAGAAATTATGTGATGTAAAAAGTACACTACTTCATGTGGTGTAAACAGAGGCATAAAGTATTATAAAATGGAAATACTCAAGTACTAGTACCAACTAACAGTGTTGACAAATCGGTTCTCAGAATAACACAATCAGTTATGACACTAACAAAAGATGACACTTCCAGCCTGCACTGTTGAAAAATCTGTATTTATTAATGATTTACAAAAGGCTAAACATGAAACCATTTAAATGATTCAGTTCATTTTGAAACCTAAAAAGGAGTTGTTGTGGGGGGAGAGGAGACAGTGTACTCTGTAGTGTTTTTACAGGTCAGTTATTATAACAGCATCTTATCTCATCATGTAGAATCTGTTCTAGTGGAGGCTCCTGGAGAGAAAAATTAAATAAATCCACACACAGGATGGAGTCAAACTGCAGAAGAGAGACACATTTGAAACGTCACTATTTTTAATCTTTTGTTTTCAGAACTGGAGGGTGGGGGGAGGGGGGGCGGCACACCAGGGTTTGAAGTGCGTTCCTTTTAGCAGAGCAGAGCAGTGTTGGTGAAAGTAATCGTGGTAATTGTGTGTATATATATTTGTACAATCACAATTCTGTCACCTTGACTCCAGTCCTTAAAATAAACAAACTGGATCACCCCGAACTACAGCTGGTGTAAAAACAGAACACTTTTCTGTCTCTAATGCAGAAAAACACAGATTATTACCACAGTACGAGAGGTCCCAAATGTAATCCACTTCTCAAAACAGTTTGCAGATACATAGTTAATATTAAAAACAAGTTTTTGTGCAAGTATGTTTTTTTCCACAAGGTTTGAAATAAATATCTGTAAAGCAAACAAGGACTTAAAGAGTAATTTCTTTCCTTTTTTTTTTATTATTGTGAAAACCAACAATCACATTTGTGAGTCAAAGAAATCATTTTTCTGGCTTGAATTTTACAATCAATCAAATTAATCTCACACAACTCTGCAAAAAATGACTATTAGATTTAAAAGTAAATAAAATTAGAGTTACGTCAGATTGGGGCGAAACATTTAAAAATTGAACTCCGCTGACAGTGAGAAGCAGCAGGGAGACAGTCCAGTTTTAGCGTTAGCGAGTTGGATTTTTCTGTCACCAAAATGCTGTTAAATCACATTAGTTTTGCAGTTTTTAGTAGCCTGGCAGGTTTCTACAGTAGTAAAAGAGTGAGACAGTTGTGGACCCAAATATTTACAGTAATGTTGTGCACTTAAAGATCCTTCTCTGGACTGTACGATCCTCCTCTGGAGAATCTTTCAGAGTTTTTCTAAAACATCACGAAAGAAAGAAAGAGAGAAGAAAAAAAATCCCAAGCTTTCTTGCTACGGAATGAAATAACAGTGTTTCCACTTACTGAGAATTTAATTAAAAAAAAAAAAAAAAAAAAAAGAAAGATTGGTCTGGAGCTCAACCGTGGGCATTTCTGCTGGCAATTAAAAGTGTGAAAACAACATGATGCAGAAAAAGAGCATTAAAATAACACCGTAAAACTGTTCATATTTCAGTGAACTATTAAAAAAAAAAAAAAAAAAATTAAAATGAGAAAAAACCTTTCTCCATCCCCTCGCCCCAGGAACCATTTTATAAACAAAAATATATCCCCCTTTGCCGTGTGATTCTCAAATTCTCACTAGATACAATTAAAACTTTTGTACAGTGCTTTATCATTATATATCTTTGACAGACCTTAACGAGGGGAAGAAATTTTTAAGCCATAAATGTCTCTCCTATTGCAACGATATAGCTACGTCAAAAAAAGTGAATGGTCCAGTTATTCAATGATTAAAATAAAAAATAAAGGGGGAAAACAACACATACAGGAGGAGACGGTCAGTGGTGGGGAAGCGAGCGCCGGCTCTCTGGACCCGCTTTTGTCCCAGGAGCACCTTAACCTTACCGCCATGATGTCGTTGTTGTTAAGGTGGAGCTGGGAGGTGAAAGGCTCGGGGTCTACTACTTGGTGTTGAGCTCGTTCTCCAGCTCCATGAGTTTGCGTGAAGCCTTGACCTTGTTGGAAACCTCCTTCCCCTGAGAGAAGAGACGCTGACGCTCCTTGAAGGTCAGACTCTCCGGAGCGCCGCTGGGGATCGAGTTCTCCTGCTCCTGACTGCAACACACACAAAAAGCAATGTTTGGAATGACACTACAAATTTACTCAAGAAATGTACAAATGTCAATGCCGATTTTTACTTCTACTTATTCTTGTTCAAACATACAAAGAGCGTGTTCAGTGATGCTATAAATAAACGCTTTGTGCTTGTAGGCCTCCGAGAACCACTCAAGTTTCTCTGACTAGTGGCGTCGCCTGGCCTGGGCATCTGGGGCTTTAGCCCCGAACGTTTTTTCTTAAGCCCTGGATAATTCAACTTCAGAAGAAATAATGATAACTGTACATTAACGAGCCACTAAAGAAGTTGTAGTTTTCCATTTTCAGTGAATGCAACACAGGATGACGTCGAGACTGGTTAATCAGAGAGAGGGGTTGCGTGAAGCATCCGTGTTTTATTGGCTGATAGCCTCGCGTCACCAGGCTCTTCTGGTATCTAAAGCGTTGACGCGCTGGAGGGAGACGTTTTAGCAACAACACGAAAGATCATGGATATAAGACGTTTTTTCAAAAACAAGGAGGCTGACTCGGCTGAGGCTCACGTCTCCGGGGAGCCGTTACCAGAAACAGGTAAATGAATAATTTAAATTCTGTTTATTCCTTCAAAATTATGTGAAACATGTAGTGTTAGGGGGGCGTGCCAGCGGAGCTGCGGGACAGTCCTCCCCGGTGATAGACGCTCTTAGGCGGGCTGAAAATCCCTGAAGGCTCGGTACGGCTGGCAACTTTTCCCACACATAAATTCAGTGATATTTTTCTCACATAAGTTACCAAAGATACCGCACACAACTATGTAACTGTTGTTATGTCCTTCTAACGTTGCTGTGTGGGTTGAAGTGTTGGCCTTTTTCTTTTTATTGTGAAAGCTGAGCTTTCACAATAAAACTCCCAAGGACTTCCGAAGGGCTGCCGAGCGCTGCCGAGCACTTCTTATCTCATTTTGCCTTAAACTGACTCATGTAATGTGCATTTTTTGGGGAAAATATGGCTCCTGATATAGTCTGTAGGCATCATCACTCAACTTTTTCACATGGTCTGGTGTTAAAAAAAAAAAGCAAACTAAAAATCGCAAATCATGTAACCTCTAACATTTTTTAAAAATTGAGGGGGAATATGACTTGGCTTCAGTCAAAATATTTACAAAATATTTATTTTTTTGGCTTTAATTCCTGTGTTATCTATAAGTGCATCATCCTGTTTCTATCAATATAATATAATTTTATTTTGACACATTTTGAAGTACATGTTGGCAGTATTTGGCTGTAGACAAGACGCAATAAGGCTCAAGAAAGCATAGAGCTTTTTTTCCCAGGTAGGATCCCCTAGACTTCCCTATAAGGTTCTGGGCTCAGCCCCCAATGTTCTCAGTCCCAAGAAACGCCCCTGTCTCTGACAGTTTACATCCATGTTTGTGAAAACGTGAAGCTTCACACTCATCTTCCCCCCAGCAGCACAGAAGATCTATACAATCAGCACAGTTTAAAGGTGGACACCCAAAGTTAGTGTCATCGATTCAGTATCTGACCAAATGTCTCCCCTTCTGTTCCTAAGGTAAGACATTGAATAATGACCAGAAAAGTATTTTTTGCAGAACATTATGATGTCACAATGAAGTTGACCTTTGACCTTTTGGATATAAAATGTCAGCACTTCATCATTTTATCCTTTTAGACATTTGTGTGAAATTTTATCTTGATTATGAATTCTTGAGTTATGGCTAAAAACAGTTGTTTTTTTTGTTTTTTTTTTAAGTGATCTTGACCTTTGTTCAAACAAATTCTAATTAGTTCATTGTTGAGTCCAAGTGGACGTTTGTGCCAAATTTGACGCAACTCTCTCAAGGCCCTCTAGAGATACTGCATTCATAAGAATGAGATAAATGCAAGATCACAGCAACCATCAAATTCTGATCAGTTAATTGTTGAGTTCAAGTGGATGTTTGTGCCAAATAAAAGAAATTTCCTTAAGGGGTTCTTGTGATATTGCGTTTTCAGGTGGAAACGGACAGACAGACTTAGCCACGGTAGCACAGATGATTAAGATTAATAAACTAGCAGCTTAACATTTAATACAAGAAAGAAGTCCCTTCAGATTCCCGTCACCATCATGCATTAGATGAGTCTTTGGTTTGTTTAGCAAAATCCTGCTATAAATGTTTTTGCTGCTGTGAGCATCCAACGCAAGAGAAGTTTAAGACTCTTCTTATTGATATTGTTCAACTGTTAAAGATGTTGATCATCTTGTGTCATAATAAATTAGTCCTTCACATAAGACACAAGGGAACAGAAAGAGAAAAAGAATCTCACCTCTTTGTCCATTTGTCCCGCGGGTCGTTGTAGACTTCTCCTGATCCTACAACTCCTGCTGAGTTTCCAGTGTACGTGTTAAATCCTGTGCCGGGTTCAGGAGTCACACAGCAGACAGACAAAGCAGTGAGACAAGAGTCAGCATCGTTCATATTTCAACTCCTGTTATCTGAAAACATCTGAGACAGAAGCTGCTGGCTGCTGTCAAGGTCTCTGGTTCCCCTCTGCTATCACTCCCATCATTACGGACATCTGTGGTTTTTAATCACAGAATCCTTATGAAAATGACAAACTGTTTTCCCATAACAGTATCTATTATTGACCAGAGACCCTGGTCGCCAGCAGCCAGCAGCTTCTCCAGTCAACATCACTTCATTTCCCACAGACCAGCCTGAGCAGAAGGAAGGAAGAGAGGGAAGGTTCTGGAAGCATTAGGGCAGAAACAATCAGATCTCATTAAAGTAGAGCAACGAGCCAAGAAAAGAGAAAGAGCGTTAAAAAGCTGTTAAAGGGCCATTCCAAAGCAGCGAAAATGGTCTGTGGAAGTGTCGCTGGGATCTGAGGCCGAGGTCACCGTCAAGCATCTACTTTATTTCTGACACTTTTACCTTTTGTCATTTAGATCCAATGCTGAACTTATAAAACAATGATCACAGTTACAGCAGGATTCATAAAATATATGGAATATCCAGATATTTTAAATCCAAATCAAGCCATGACCCAAAGAAAAAAGCCCCTGTATAGATGCAAAAATAAATGAATAAATGATATCCTGGGCTCCATTAAAGCTGGTGCATCTAACATGAGGAAGGTGACCGCGACCTTTGACCTCCAAAGGAGATGTTAATCAGTTGGCTCATGTGTCCCTGTGTCTTTTCCAAACAAATCCAGCAGCGTCCAGCCTCAAGCGAGACGCAGGTCTGGTCTGCCTGAATGGTTCCCAACCATGTGACCCAGGAGTCTGCAGAGGTTTATTTCCAAACGAATATTACAGCAGGGAAGAAAAACCATCAGTTCCCTCCTGCTGATTCAAGAATATTCTATGTTCTAATCTCCTTTTGTCAACAAATCCCATGAAAAGATCCAAACCTACAGTGAACTGATCCGGTGAATAATAATTAAAGTGTGCAACAAGAGACCTGGACTCTGTGTTCAAAGACGGGGCTCTATTGAGTCCTTTAAAAGTTTCTCACTGAATGCATTTGCAAAAATAACCAGATTAAGGCTTCTGTGTTTTTGGGTCATAACGTTGGCGATTAAACTGTTGCAGAAAAATTTCCAATGTCGGAATAAAATCATGGGAGCACTCCCATGATCTTGATTGTTTGGTGTGAACGTGGTCAGGAAACTCAGTCTGAACTGTTTGAAGTCTGTCTTTTTTGTCTTGATGTTACGACCAAATCTAACAGGTTTAATATTACCGCAATTTTTAGTCTTGGCTCATGCAAATGGTGAGATTCAGTGACATGAACATCGTCAATAACAATTGATTTTCTAAATCAGTGGTTCCCAACTGGTCCAGCCATGGGGGTCCAGATTTCTCATAGTTTCTATAGTCATTAGTTCAAGGTCCACACAGTTTAACACATTGAGCGTCATACATGTGTTTGGCCATGTCATCGAGCTAGTTTGCTCTCTGTCAAGCAGCTGTCCATTAGTCACTCACTCTACAGCGGGAAATAGCACTTCAAAATAAAAGCTATGTACTTTAAATTCATTATACTTCAGAATAAAATGTGTTTTTTTTCTGTTCTAGTGTATGGTAGGCATAAAGCAGCTCCATAGAATCAGAGATAGATTCAGCTGCTCCTTCTGCTATTATTGTATGTGAAATAAAGTTTGTTAAAGTTGAATGTTTGGGAGAGTGTGAGTGACCTGATCCTGTAATAATGAGTGTGGGAACTTTACCAACACATCCCCCCTAGAGCACTGAATGTGTGTTAATCCACAGCTGAAAACAGTCCCCCAAAAAATAACTACTGACTCTTGTTTGAGTAACAACTGCTGACAGCTATGGTGCCCAGCTGTTGAAGAAAACTGTGAGCCGTTTTTAAAGATATACATCTTGACTTTGAACAAATGGGACACAGATAATATCTGGAAGTCTGATGGTACTGAGGGATGGACTGCCCAGTTCTTGGTTTTGGCCTTTTCATGGGATTACCTGACAGCCTTCCACTTGCTGACACGTCTTACCAGTGAGCAGGAACAAATCAGTTGTGCTTAAATTGAGAGAATAAAGCCCTGCAGACCCTTGATGGCACAATATCTCACACCGCAGGTTGAGAGGAATCACTGGATCCGATCAGTAACGCGGAGTTCTTCATCTTGTTGTGCTAATTGCTGAAGACAGTGGTTAAATCCTTCCAGCTGACTGCAGGAAGAACCCAGAGTTAAGACGTTTAAAATTATCTTAACTCTACTTGGTTGTGTTTCAGCAAACACAACTTGGGAGTCCAAATGCATGTTGCTCTTGTGTTTGAGATGAAATGGAGGGGGCTGTTGGTACAGTTCAGATGCAGACACAGTGACAGGGTGTGAACCCAGATGGATTCATCCAGCTGGCAGCTCCTAAGCCCTTTTTTCTTTGAGTTTTACAGTGCAAAATCAGAGAGGGAGATCTGAAGTGTGTGTGTTTTTCCCCGTTAAAGGGTTTTTTTGGGGAGTTTTTCCTTATCCGCTGTGAGGGTCCAAAGGACAGAGGGATGTTGTATGCTGTAAAGCCCTGTGAGGCAAATTGTGATTTGTGATATTGGGCTTTATAAACAAAATTGAATTGAACTGAATTTAATTGAAGTGTAGTTTGGGACGGGATCAAGCTGAATCCCACTTCAGCCTCTAACCACACAAACACAAACTGGCAGAGAACAAAGTAACCACAGAGAAACAAGCCTTGTTCAAGGCCAGTAACATTCCTCTGTGGAGCCAAAAGAGATGGAAAATTATACTTCTGGCACTGCGACTGAAAAATCTCCAGAAGCACAAAAAAAGTCATCCGCTGGCTTTTCACGGATTCTCAAAGGTTGTGAATGTTTTTCTTTGACTCTGCTTCAGTTATCTCAGAGGCCAGCGGAGTCTAAAAAAAAAACCTCATTGTTTTTTGTTTTTCTGCACCAACACTCAGTTTTTGTTAGAACATCCGTCTCTAGGGATGGCTTGAATTCTCTTTGTAGCCTTCTCCAGTTTGTGCACCTTCTGAGTCAAACAGGCCTCAGTGTTGTTTATTTCTTATTGTGGTTTTATTCTGATTATAAAAATATCTGCGTTCCAACAGGAGGCTGCATTTTTATCCACGTCAGAGCTTCTGGAGCTGCCAGCCGATCAAATCACTCATTCAAACACATTCTGGAGATTCATATGTCAGGGAAGCCAGAGACTCAGGTGCCGAGTGGTCACCTGAACCTGCTGCAATGCCCTGTGGGAGTTGTAGTCAGGTTTAGTAAAGCTGTAGCATTAGACAGCAGAGACACAGACTGACGAAATGAGGGACAAGCCGGATCAGCTGACAGAGCCCAAACAGGCAGACGACAAGCACAAACAGGGAGTCAGATTATTGGGAGGGCAGATTAAAAGACAGACCAACAGAGACGAGCAAAGTGGGGAAAAGGAAGCAAACAAAGGATAAATAAAGACAGCAGCCTGGTGGAAGCTACGCACAGGACAGGCAGTAAAAAGCAATAGACATCAAGCCGGTTACTGGGGTGAGCCGCTGGCAGCCAGAGTGCAGTGTGTTGTATTGATGATGCATGTGTGTGGTGTGACGGGGGGTGAGACATGCAGATTTTATTTCTGAGGGAGGTGGTGGGGTGGGGTGGGGTGGGGTGGGGTAGGTAGTGGGACTTTAGTGGGATGTCTTCCTGATTGGAGTGAAATTGCAACAGTGGTCCATGAGGTCCTGGATGTGTTAGTGCTCAATAAGCAGCGAGGGTGGAGGTTTATTCTGAAGGTGCAGGCAGCTGTTTCCTGGACCTCAGGCAGTGATGACATTCAGACTGTGCTGCATTCAACACTCTGTTTGTCTGTGGACGTTCATGTAGCTGCACTAGGTCATGTCTGCTTGTGACCATGTGTCACTCAGGCTCTGTATTGTCTGACATTTTTGTCTTCTAGTGGTGTTTTTTTTTTTTTGTACATTACTTTGATAATAGGACTTGAGGTTTTTGCTCAGGCTGCTGATCTTGTGTCAGTGGGTCTTCAGGTTACGGAACTATTTGGTCATATGTCCTGATGGCAGGCAGGTACAGGTAATCAATGCAGTCCTCCATTTTGCTGACTGATTACAATGGCTCTGCTAAAAACTGGTAGAAATGCGGGCTGGCTCATTAATAACACCAAGGTTCTAGTTCTAATTCTTATTTGGTGGAAAAGGGTATGAGTGAGACGAGTGGCTCCCAGATTCAGTGGGTTTATTTGTTTAAAACACTGTCTTGTCTGCTTACTGATTACATTCAATGTCTATCTCCAAAGATTTATCTTGGGATCCTTTGTGGTGGCCCTTAGTTATTAACTAATTAGTTAGAAGAGCCCCATGTTTTTGGCACATACCTAACATACAAAAAATATAACAAGATGCACAGAAAGTGCGTCTGAGGTAAAATCATAGAGGGATATACTTCGAGAAAAAAATTCCAGACAGCTGCCAGCTGACTGCAGTGTGACCCCTCTACAGTTTGGTATCACTTTCCAACAATGAGCTCTTCTGAAGAAAAGCAACGATTCATATCTTGACAAAATATTTGACCTGGATAAACCAAGAAAAACAGCTGTTTCATATCTGAGCTGTGTTTAGAAAGGCTGCTTGATACATAAGTTTTTTCTAGAAAGAACTACAGCACGAGCATGACCTTTATAATCTTGCTGTATTGGAAAACTGCCACTATGAGGCGCTGTGGTTCGAGCAGACAGACTTATACAGAAGCTTAGTTTGATCCAGACTGATGACATGAAGATTTAGACTTTTTTTTTTTTTTTAAACAGCCACAGACAAAGAAGAGGCCTTTCACTCAACACACTGCTGCTGTGTGCGTTTTGGCATGTTTATGAAATGATTTAATCGGGTGATTGATGGGTTGTGTGAAGCCAATGGTGTGTCTCCTTCCCTTTAAAGCCAACACCGCTAAGCAGAGCCACGGGGCAGGAAGGGGGTGGGCGGGCAGACTGACGGCTGGCCTTGCCCCCTCTGTCCCAAGCAGCAACAAACCAGACACAAAGGAGGCGGCGAACGACAACACCAACAGTACTATGATTGGCTCTGATGGGTCTCAATCTGCAGCAAAAAGTGGTGGCGTGATTATCGATTGCTTTTTCTGTTCACAAGTGCTGATCGAGTGGGGAGGGGGGAGTTTGATTGGAGGAAGATGTGGAGGGGAAAAAAATTACTGGAGGAGGTGTTGAAACAAACCAACATAAAAAAATACAATCTGATTTGCCCGAAGAGAGGGAGGGAAATTTCCACATATATAAAATAATGAACATAAAGTGATGAACGTAGGGACTGATTGACGACAAAAAAATTGGACAAACATATAAAGGAAGGAAAAAGTAGACGGTGGAAGTGAAAAGGCAGAACACCTCTCTACTGAAGGTCAAAATAAAAACAAAGTAGCTCTAAACTATGAAGGAGTGGGTAGTAAATGAAGAGATGAGTGAATGAGAGGGAGGTATGGGAGCTGTGGAGGGCGCTGTGGCGAGCTTGACTCCTCTCTCCGCTCTCTGGGTCTACCTTTAAAGCCTCCTGGGGGGATGGAGCTGGGTTTGGCAGGAAGGGGGGGACCTGTACTGTTGGAGTTGTTGACTGGCGGCTGGAACGAGCCAGACAGGAAGATGCCGTCAGAAAGAGGGCGGGGCTTGCGCGCAGTGGGCGGCGGCTGAGGCCTGCTGTGATTGGGTGAGGTGGAGGCCGGGAGGTCGCCGTACGACTTCCTGGTCGCCGACAGCTTCACCTGACCTGATTGATTGCCACCGCCGCCACTCCCTGCTTTGGTGGCTTCCTCCTCGTCCTCCTCATCGCCTGCGTAGGAGACAAACTTGGCGGTGTAGAGCGTGTCGGGGGAGGCGACCTGGGTTTTGAGGTAGGAGGTGTTTCTCTGTGGGGGGGGTGGGGGGGTGTTAGTAGGGTTGTGGGGGGCAGGGGGTTGGTAATCCCGGGGCAGCGGGGGCCGATACAGACCGGCCGGCTCGTCAGGCGTCAGCAGCTTTCTCTCGGCCTCCTCGTGCTGCCGGCGCCGCTCGGCCTCCAGGCGATTGTAGTACTCCTCCTCCTGTCTCCTCTAAGGGAGGGACAACCTGTTAGTAAGCTCCACTCTCATTGGCTCTCACCTCAGCAATGGACACTGACTAGCTAACCAGCTACAAATACAGACAGCTGGGGAGATATTCACCTTGACAGAAAGCTCCACCACCACAGGTAAAACCACATCTGTCTACAACTACTGATTCTTCCAGGCCCGATTCACCTGCTCTATCTGAGCTTCCCAACAATCTATAAAGATCTAGTAAAGGACAAAGTCCAAGTCCACCATGTCTACAGACATACCAGTCCTAGATCAGGGGCCTCATTTATAAAATAGTGTAACGACTAAATTCCATCTGAAGCTGTGATTTGAAGCTCCTCTATGTTTGATTTAGTGGCATCTAGTGGTGAGACAGCAGACTGCAACCAACTGAACCCTCTATTGTGTGCCAAGTGTGTAGGGGAATTACGATGGCCGTCACAAAAAACTTGTATGGCCCTATCTAGAGCCAGTGTTTGGTTTGTCTGTTCTGGGCTACTGTAGAAACAACATGGCAGAGTCTGTGGAAGAGCCCATTCTTAGGTGATAACAGTACAAGCTAAGATGCTGTTAATTAGTGATTCATTCATTCATTTGAAGACATTAGGAGTTCATTATCGTCTTGTTAATTGGGACTTAATCATTGTTGACAATGTTTCGTATTTTATACTTATCTAGTCCTACTGATCCCAAGTAGCTAGAAGAAATTAAAAATACATAACAAACAAAAGTTGGCATCTCAGGAGGATATTGGAAGATCGGAGGGGTTGCATTATTTTACTAAAAGTTTAATCTATTGATTACATATTCAAATCAACTTCGTTTGGTCTCTGAAATGTCTAAAAACCATACCATAAACACAGCTATTTCAGCCTCCTAAAACTACTTTATATCACGAAGAATTAACGATTATAAATGTTGCCCCTGAGCTGGACTTGACCTAACTGGTTTGCCACAGATACAAACTGGTCCTCCTACAGACTGGCCCTATCTTGTGTGAACACCAAAGACGACAACAGGAACAAGTCGAGGACTTGATCCTTCTACCCCTGATAGAGTCTAATATGTTGTATTTTAACAAGAGTCAGCCAAACCAAACCTGCTGTGACTGGTTTAACAACTCCTCAAAGCTGGCATGTCCCTGGCCTAACTGGTCCATACTACCTAAAAACTTTATCTGACACTTGGCAAATGTTTCTGGACGTACAGCTCACCAGCTTCCTGGACCACCCTGTCTACCGCCATCTCCCCTTTCCCTCAACACTGTGGGAGTGTATGCATGTGTGCACAAACTATGTGTCCATATGTGCCTCAGGTCCTCTGTGTATCCTCACTTTATACAATATGGGTTTGTGGGTAGTTTTTTGATTCGAGCCCACCCTGTCTCCACTGGCCTGTGATGTTACACATGAATCTACGCTGGAGGAATGTGTTTAGATTTCTGGGTTTGGAGCTCAACCAGCTGCTCCGGGTCACATGTGCTCAATGTCGATGCCTCTGATGTCAGATTATCTTCACGTTTTTTTATTTTTTTATTTTTTTTTTTGGTCCATTTCATGTAGTCGAGATCGTATATTTCCTCAAAAACATAACCTCTAGTGCTGTGGATGTATCCGAGCTGCTTTTGATGGTTGAATCAGCCCAGTTGGAATCTGAAGAAACTGGGAGGGATTAGTGGGTGTGTGGGTTTGAATGAGTGGGTGGCTGGGTTTCTGAATATGTACAGTATGGATGGCTGAGGGTGGGAATGAGGCACATGGGTGGGTGCAGATTTCTGTGTGTGTATGTGTGTGTGTGTGTGTGTGTGTGTGTGTATGAACTGAATATGAAGAATGTGGTCTTCGGGGAAAAGTGGGA
Source organism: Epinephelus fuscoguttatus (assembly GCF_011397635.1). Taxonomy (NCBI): domain Eukaryota; kingdom Metazoa; phylum Chordata; class Actinopteri; order Perciformes; family Serranidae; genus Epinephelus; species Epinephelus fuscoguttatus. The sequence goes on along the minus strand of NC_064762.1, from coordinate 28,976,534 downwards.
GGGTGGGCGGCATTCCCTAAACATAGTTTCTGAGGCGATGCTGGATGGAAATGGTGACAAAAAAAAAAAATCAAACTAAAAACTCAATGAAATCATAACAGCTTCCCCCAAAAAACTGAAACAACTGAACTTCCTGACACACACCGACAACGACGACAACAAGATGGGAGTCCCATGCTTGAGGTGGGTGGGAGCACATAACATGACACAGCAACACGTCACATAGGGTGGGGGGAGGGTGCACAAGATGAGGACATGCAATTGGACATCTTAACAATAAACAAACAGTCAGAATAACAGTCATAACATCTTAAAAATAATATGTCCTTAAAGATACAGCAGTCTTAAACGAGTAACCTCACTTAACTAAAGTTAAATCCTCTTTTTGATACTTTTCACCACTACTTTTCTACTTTTATAAACTCAGCAGGTCATTAAATCAGTCCTATTAGAGCAAATAAGCAATATTATCATATGAATTTTTACAAATGTTATTGAGGTTTTTAAAGTAACCAGTGGCATGATCGGTCGTCTACAGTTCACAGGACAAATGCACCAGAATAATGACATCATGGTGAGGTCAGTGGACGTGACACAATGATAAAAACACTGGATATGTTTGATTGACACATACGACAGAGATGGGATCAGATCAGACTACTGGTCATTAAAATCCTCAATCAAACAAAATAATGCCAAATTTAGAATATTTCTACTTTTTAACACATATCACAGGAACATATAGGCTCGTCAAGCTAGCTGATTACATGAACAAACAGAAATCAAGTCATTACAGCAAATAGTATAAACTCTATCTAGCGACTGTAAAGTTTTACAATCCCTTTGCTTGTTGCAAACTTTGCTGTTGTAGATTTTGTTTAAGATGAATGTTTTTAATTCTGCACTCGATGACCCACGACGACGCAACACACGAATCACAAACTTAAACTTGCTTCTTTGTTGGAAGCAAATTAAGTTTCGTTTTACAAGTTATTGTGTGCAGAAATAATGGCCAAAAAAGTAAATTTCATCAATTTTAAAAAGGTATTTTTCACACAATAAAACTTGTACCAGTTGAGGGACAATGAATATTTTCTTAAGTTGCTGTACCTTCTGAGGTTGGACTATATTTTAATGCTATATCTGCCCTTTTTAAATTCATATGAGCAAGTAAACATCCTGTACCACTGATAAAAAGGAGGTTAGGACCTACTTTAGAATTTAATACAAATGTGCTATGTTTACACATGGCTTCTTCACATAGTTCGACATTTTGGGATTTTTCACTTTCTTGCCAAGAGTCAAATGATAAGATGGATGCGGCGCTCATGTCACTATTGTAAATTTGAAGCTAGGTTAGCTTAGCACAAAAACTAGAGGTAGGGGGAAACAGCTAGCCTGTCTCTGTCCGACAGCAACAAAATCTACCTCTGAGCTCCTCTAAAGCTCACTCACACATTAGATTTAGTTTGTCTCATCCTTACAAAGATCAAGGTGTAAAAACTATAAGTTGTAGTTTTCCGAGGGGTTATGTGCCGGACTGTATCTTTAAAGTAAACGTGTGTATTTCCCAAAATATAACAACATTTCATTTTAACTAACTTTCCTGGCTATTTTATGATAGTTATCTTAAGTCTTCTGGAGTTCATCAACTATTTTGTGCCACATAATTTGATAGTCACTCAGTGCCAATAGTCAAATTTAATAGATTTAATGAAGAGTTGTATTGTACTGTTTCATGATGGTCTAAATACTATTTGAGGGGCTTTTCAAGTCTCAGTGGTCCAGCCCTGAAATATTTCTTTCCTGTTTTTTCTTATGATAAATGGCTCCGGTATTACAAACAAACTTCTGTAGAATTAATTAAACTCCTAAATAAACTCCTATAGTGTCACAGGCAGACAAACTGACCTTCTCCTCGGCCTCTCGTTTGGCCTCCTCCCTCCACCTCCTCTCCTCCTCCTGCTTTGCTCGCTCCTCCGCCTCCCGCTTACGAATTTCCTCCAGCTGCTGCTTACGCCGTCGCTCCTCGTCCTGCAACTGATCACACACGCACACACAGATATCACACACACACACACACACACACACACACGCAGCAACATGCCAGAGGGCACACATGCAAACAAGTTAGTACAACATGAATCGTGTGTCATTCATACATAAACTCATCCAGTGACTCTGTTTGACTGCTTGGACACTAATGTACATGTTGTGTGTAACGTGAGGTAGGTTTGATTTGTCTCACAGGACTGCTCCAGAGGAGAGGAGCAGTGTGCACTGCAAACACACAGCACAGGCAGACTCACACACTGCTGAACATGCAGATACAAACAACAACATGCAACAACAACAACAGGGCAAGAAAAAAAAAAGGCAGCCCTTCTTTCAGCGACTTAAGGTGCGTTTGATTTTGCTGTATTATGAGCATATAAAAACATTAAAAGGTCCCGCTGAGCAGGAGAGGAAGAATAAATCAAGCGGACCTGAAGTAACTGCAAGCTTAGCGGGCTGCTGCAGAAATATTCTGATCCCAACACAAACCCAGTGGAATACGCTGACACACAAGACAAACAGACCATTTCTCTGGGCTGGATGGTGGTTAAAGGGTCAGTTCAACCAAATTACAAAACATATTTTGCCACTTACCTCTTGAGGTATCTATCTAGGATATATCATACATACAACACCATAGTATATATTGATTTTATGTATGAAATTTTATGCTCTGTTTTAGTTTTACTATTTTTCGCATATATTTTAGTCTCTAATCACCCCCCCCCCCGTTTCAAAAGCCTTCCGGGCTGGTTTATTTTTTTTGTTTTTCATCCACCATAGAACATTCACATGACAACCCACAAGAAAATAACAAAGTTTAAAAAAACAAACAAACAAACAAAAAAAAACCAGCATGCGGACAAGAAATATAAACAAAAAAGAAAAAAAGAAGAAAGAAAGAAATAAAAAATAATCAACAAACCAAATAAATAAATAAATAAATTTATAAAAGTAACCATAGTGTTACCTATACATCATTCCTTTACTATGAGTCATTCATTCATTTGTAAGAGTAGAGCCGTACAGTTTACATGGTAGGAAGTAGTTGAAAAAAGGCAATAAGAGTTAGTAGGCTACCCAGCAACTAGCTCTATAAAGGATCGCCAAGTCTTGTAGAAACTCTCTTCAGAGCCCCGAAGGGTAAATCTGAGCTTTTCCAATGCAAGGTGTTGCACAGCATCTCTCCTCCACATTGTGTAAGATGGTGGGTTTGCCTGTTTCCAGTTTAACAAAATCAGCCTACGGGCTAATAAGGTTGTAAATCTGGCCACAATTAGATTAGACCCCCTGAGGGGACTGTTCTCCTCTGCCACTCCAAAGATAGCCAACACCGGGTCCGGGTCTAGCACATGCCCAAAGCAGTCCGAAAAGATCTTGAATATTGAGGTCCAGAACTGTGTCAGCTTTGGGCATGACCAAAACATGTGTGCCAATGTGGCTGGGTGGACCTTGCATCGGTCGCATAGTGGATCTGTATCGGGGTACATTTTACTAATTTTTACTTTGGAGAGATGGGCTCTATGCAGCACCTTAAACTGTATAAGGCCATGTCTAGCACATATGGAGGAGGTATGGACATTCCTCTGTGCCTTCTTCCATTGGTCGTTTGACAATTCTAAACCCAAATCTTCCTCCCAAGCAGTTTTTAGATGGTCTAGAGTGATCTCTGCCTGTGCAGATAATTGGTTATAAATGAACGATGTCACTCCTCTAGTCATGGGGTCAACAGAAAATAATACATCCAATTGAATAGAATCAGGAATATTTGGGAATGTGACTGTGTTGGACTGGGTGTTGCTTTTGCCTTTCAAACTGTTACGATTTTTCATATTTATTTATTCTATTTTTTTTTAATGTATTTTAACTTTTTGTTAGTTTTTTTATTTTTATTGGTAATCTTTTATTACTAATTTATTTTGTTAAATTTAATTATTTTAATCTATTTCAAAAAATTGTTTTGTTTTCATTTAACTTTAATTTTATTATTAAGTATTTTTCAATTTATTATAATGATCAGTTTTGCCATTATTATTATTATAAAATATATGATAATTACTGTCATTTTTTTTTTTTTAAAGAAGCGCTGACTGTGTGAATTAAGCACCCTACAGGATGTCAACAAATTAAATACAGAGGGAAATAGTAGGGCCTGTTCCTCTTCTTGTTTTGTTTGAGATATTTTCTTTAAATAGAATTTTTTCAAGTCAATTTTTTTTCTGTTATGGACAGAAATCTCGGAGATGGAAATAAAACAAAGTTCATCTGATGGATAGAGAACACAAGAGCTAAGTAAGAAAACGTGTTTTTGTTTTGGTTGAACAGACCCTTTAAAGACAGAACATAAAGAGGCTCAGCTGGTCACACACAGATGGATGGATGGACGGATGGATGGATTCATGGACACCACAACATCATGACGTGGCCCTGCGCAGGCAGCGCCGGGGGCTCAGAGGACTATCATGCATGGATCTCCACCTGGACGCCCTCTGTGATGCATTTAGCCATGCAGGCGCCACCTCCATATGCACTCAAAACATCACTGCTGACAAGAACCACAACAACCGCAGCTCTGCTACTCTACAAGCATGTAAAGGTTTGGTTTTAGGATTTGGAAACCCCAGTGTGTCATCACTGGTCAGCAGCAGCTTCACTCGCCGTCCCCTCCAGCAGTTGTTTTGAGTGGACAAAGAGATGGACAGCGTCCCCCAGCCAAACAACATCAAGCGTCCCAGGACGGCCTCTCCATGACCGGCTGCTCTTTAGCTAATCATGGCACAAGCCCTGCCTCCGACCCCACACCCCACCCCCAAAATGACACGACGACAGTAGTCCAGATGGGTGGGGAGAGACAGATAGGAAACACGGGCAGGTGGGCAGCCCAGACAGAAAACAGGAAGTGATGTAAGGGGCAGGGAGAGGATACTCGTCATTAACAGGAAGAACATACCAAGTCTAGAACAGAGATAGCTGGGACAGCATTCTGCTGCTGAAGAAGAAGAAGACAATAGAGTGTGAGAGAGAGGGGGAGCAGAGAGGAAGGGAAGGAGGGAGGAGAGGAAAATACCCAAATACTGAAAAGGAAGGTGTGGAGGAGATATCAATTATACTACATTAGAGAAAAAGGAGAAGGGGGAGGTAGGAGGAGGAAACTGAGGAGGTCAAATAGAAATAAAATAAGGGAGGGGGAGGACATACAGTAAAGTGAAAACATTTCTTTTCTCCACTGTGCTGATTAGTGGCTGTTCAAGAGCTCCTTACACCACCACATCACTGCACCACCTACCTAACTACTTCTTCAAATAGAACTCACATCATTATTTATAGATTATATTCCACATTTTAGCTTCTTAAGTTCCTTAG